>NW_025963803.1:365250-550250 GCF_023055435.1 Haliotis rufescens
CAGAAATGGGCTTCACACATTGTACCAATGTGTGGAATCGAACCCGGGTCTTCTTCATGACGAGCGAACGCTTTAACTACTAGGCTACCCTACCGCCCTCACCAATGCAGAATCAATGTCTCCAAAATGATAGAAATATATCTTATTTGTCCCATTTACACACCTGAATACAAGACAGATGAAACATTTACACTCGCTCACAGATCTTCGAAGTACAAGACCGCCTCCGTGGTCTAGAGGTAGAGCGTCCGCCGAGACAGCGAAAAGGTCCGGGGTTCGATCCCCGGCCGCGCCATACCAAAAAACGTTAAAAGATGGTAGTTGTTGTTACGTTGTCTTGCGCTCGGCATTAAGGGACTGTGTCTGAGTGGGGTATCCATGTTAAACTGAGGCATGGTATCTCAGGGGGCTAGCACTGTAAATTGGTAGTGTACTGTGTCTGAGTGGGGTATTCATGTTAAACTGCGGCATGGTATCTCAGTGAGCTAGCACTATAAAGCGGCATCAGAGGTGCATGCACGTCGCTACATAAGGGCAATATTATATTATTATTATAATTATATATAGTATTATTAATATTGTATTAGTACAATCAGCAGGTGTCTAATCTAACCGGAGTTCAGGTTGATTGAGACTTTTTAGAAATACGTACGTACCTGCCAGTGTTTTGTCCGTGAATGTTATGCACCCAGGTCCTACGAATGCAGACCGCCTCTGTAGTCTAGTGGGGCGGTCGGGTAGCCTAGTGGTTAAAGCGTTGGCTCGTTACGCCGAAGACCCGGGTTTGATTCCCGACATGGGTACAATGTGTGAAGCCCATTTCTGGTGTCCCCCGCCGTGATATTGCTGGAATATTGCTAAAAGCGGCGTAAAACCATACTCACTCACTCACTCACTGTAGTCTAGTAGATGGAGCGTCTGCTTTTCCAGGGAAAGGTCCGGTGGATCTATTCCCGAGCGCGTCATACCAAAAAGACCTTAAAAGATGGTACTTGTTGTTACTCTGCCTGGCGCTCGGCATTAAGAGGATAAAACAGGGACTTTTCGGCTCGGAGTCAGTATACTGTGTGTGATCATAGTCATGCTCGCTGACTTGGTTGATGCATGTCATCGTATCCCAATTGCGTGGATGGATGCTCATGACGTCAATGGCTGGACTGTCTGGTCCAGACTCAATTATTTACAAACGGCGCGTCATATAGCTGGAATATTGCTCAGTGCGGCATTAAACAACAAACAAACAAACAAACAAACAAACAATCAAAACTTGCCAGACAAACAAAGTGTAGGAGAAGCAGGAGACGTTGAATGCCGGAAAATCACAACGTTGACCATTGCTAGGTTAACGGCTCAGTACGACACTACAGGAAGGGGCCCCTTTCCACAAAGCGATCTTCGCAATAATTTGATCGTAACTCCCATACTTGCGACAGTCGTAGCGTCAAGATCGCTTTGTGGGACTGGGCTAGGTCATCCAAATGAATATTGGGCGTTTGTGCCGAAAATCGAAACATCTATCTGTCACACATCTGTAATCAGTTCCAGTATGCCTTCCGTGTATGTATTTGTATTTATGATTGCGGTGACACATTTGCTCATTTGAAAGGTCGTACGGTCAGCGCTTCAAAACAATTATTTCAGAGCATGCAGGTGGACAAGGGTGTGGACGGGGTTTTACTCTGGGTATTGCCGGAGAAACATAATTTTGAGAAACATAAATTCGACAGATTATTTATGCCCCTGAAGTCCCCCCTTCACCCCATTTATCAACTCAAATACACACCCACCTCCCCACCACCCTCATCCTCATAAAATCCCCCCACCCAATATACCCCTATACACACACCTACCCTCAACATTCATCTACCCACACAGAAACATATACTTTCCACATCTAACCCCCATACACATCTCCCAAACAACCCTCTACCTTCCCATACACGCGCACCTACCCCATCCCCCTCAACCAACACATAAGCATACATTCCCCCGCCCCATCTACCCCCAACACCGCATACACACACACACCAGACCCCGATCTACCCATCCAGACGCCTCCCTCATCCCACATCTACTACCCCCCCATACACCTCCCTCTCCCTCACCCCCCCCCCCCCCCACACACACACTCTCTCTCTCTCACACACACACACACACACACACCCCCTATACCCCCCCCCCCCCCCCCCCCCCCCCCCCCTCCCCCCTCCTACTTGCTACCTACCCATACACACACTCCTCCTTCACCACCTCATATCAGAATCTAAGTTTGCGTTTTAATGCCACTACGTACAATGTGTGAAGCCCATTTCTGGTGTCCCCCGCCGTAATATTGCTGGAATGCTGCTAAAAGCCGCGTAAAACCATACTCACTCACACACATAAATACTTAAATTAATCCAATCGTTAACTGCTTGGCCTGGTAACAAAAGAAAATCTTCTAGAAATCCAAAATTATTCCGGACAGGCAGAGGGTTTACAAAAGAGCGGTTTGAGTGTTGCAAATGACAGTGTTACTAGGGAGTCGTGACCCTTCCACACTGACCTGACATTCAAATAGTGGGCTGACATTATGAAAACTAGATGTAACCAGTCAGTGTTTATCTGATCACAACCAGGTCATGTGATTAACCGGACCGTGCTGACATTGCGCAGAGCCAGTTAAACCCTAGAGGCACATATCCTTTTTGATATCTTTTCTCCAATCATGATCATAATATATAAATCTAGATGTGACAGTGAGTGAGTTTGGTTTAACGCCGCTTTTAACAGTATTCCAGTTATATCACGGCGTGTCAGCTTAATGTGGGAGGAAAGCCCGAAGTGATGCAGGTCTCAGACGTTTACCACTTCGGTGAAACCCACGAGCACGGGTATGGTGCTGACAAACCTAGAAACATAATCGGGACGAACCGGGATTCGAACCCTCAATCATAGGTTTCTGGCGTGCCCAAGGGACGCAACTCTGCACAGCGAATCGCGGCGCCTAAGACGACTGGGCCACCCGTGCCCCCTAGATGTGACAGTCCGTATAAATAACGAGCCTGGCTTTATTGAATTTCGGTCCGGGAGTTTTTTGTGTGTGTTTTCGGGTGAACACCTGACTTGCCTTTGCATGTATTTGTGACGGGTGCCAACCGGTGGGGCAGGATATGCTCACCTTATCGCGAACACCTGGTATCCTTACTGTCGTATATGGATTCATAAACAAATGTTCATGATATGGTAACGTTGATTTAGAGCGTCCGCCCGGAGAGTGGAATGTCTGGGTTCGATCCCCGGCCGCGTCATACCAAAAAACGTTAAAATATGGTACTTGTTGTTACCCTGTCTGGCGCTCGGTATAAAGGGGCTAAAACAAGGACTGGTCGGCGCGGAGTCAGTATACTGTGTCTGAGTGGGGTATTCATGTTAAACTGCGGCATGGTATCTCAGTGAGCTAGCACTTTAAAACGGCATCAGTCCGGACTAGTACAAGCAGCCACGCACACACGTGCATGTACGTCGCTATATAAGTGCAATAATCTTGGACGCGACGTTAAACCCAATTTCACCTCACCCCACCTGGACCAGTACAAGTAGCAACAGCCACTCCCATACTTTAACATAGACATACGACAGTCGTATCGCCAAGGTGATCGTGACTTCTATACTTTAACGTAGACATACGACAGTCGTATCGCCAAGGTGATCGTGACTTCTATACTTTAACGTAGACATACGACAGTCGTATCGCCAAGGTGATCGTGACTTCTATACTTTAACGTAGACATACGACAGTCGTATCGCCAAGGTGATCGTGACTTCTATACTTTAACGTAGACATACGACAGTCGTATCGCCAAGGTGATCGTGACTTCTATACTTTAACGTAGACATACGACAGTCGTATCGCCAAGGTGATCGTGACTTCTATACTTTAACGTAGACATACGACAGTCGTATCGCCAAGGTGATCGTGACTTCTATACTTTAACGTAGACATACGACAGTCGTATCGCCAAGGTGATCATGACTTCTATACTTTAACGTAGACTAACGACTGTCGTAGCGCTAAGGTGATCGTAACTTCTATACATTAACGTAGACTTACGACTGTCGTAGCGCTAAAGTGATCGTAACTGCCATACTTTAACATAGACTTAGGAATGTCGAGGCGCTAAAGTGAGATCGTAACTCCCATACTTTAACATAGACTCACGACTGTCGTAGCGCTTAGGTGATCGTAACTCCCATACTTTAACATAGGCTTACGACTGTCGTAGCGCCAAGATGATCGTAGCTATCATATTTTAAAATAGACTAAAGACTGTCGTAGCGCTAAAGTGATCGTAACTGTCATACTTTAACATAGACTTGCGACAGTTGTAGCGCTTAGATGATTGTAACTCGCGTACTTTAACATAGACTTACGACTGTCGTTGCGCTCAGGTGATTGTAACTCCTATACTTTAACATAGACTTACGACTGTCGTTGCGCTAAGGTGATCGTAACTCCTATACTTTAACATAGACTTACGACTGTCGTTGCGCTAAGGTGATCGTAACTCCTATACTTTAACATAGACTTACGACTGTCGTAGCGCTACGATCACTTTGTGTGATTTCATACCTTGCTCAAGTTGCTCAATAGCCCAGACTCGCTCTACTGACTATTAGTCTTTAACACTCAGTGAAGATTAACAATGTTAAATACAATGTTAAGTAGAATAAAACTATCCTGTAAATTCCTCGCAATGTGTGTTTTCTGGTCTGTCCACAGGTAAACAGGTAACTATTGGTTGACTAACCAACTTTGATAAATCCTGGTATAAGCTGTTTGACAAGTGGGAGGCTACCGGTTGAACTATATGTGTTTACAAAGTATGACGGGTATTGCTGTGTGTGTGAACTAGCCCGATCAACTTAAGTGTTGCATTTACAATGTCAGAATGAGTGAGTGAGTTGGGTTTAACGTCGCTTTTAACAGTATTCAAGGTCTCAGACGTTTACCACTTCGGTGAAACCCACGAGCATGGGTATGGTGCTGACGAACCTAGAAACATAATTGGGGCGAACCGGGATTCGAACCCACAATCATAAGTTTCTGGCGTTCCCAAGGGACGCAACTCTGCACAGCGAATCGCCGCGCCTTAGATGACTGGGCCACCCGTGCCCCCTACAATGTCAGAAGAAACTTTCGGTGACTAAGTCCGGCTTTTAACACATTTGATTCCTTGTTATACTGGCGCATCACGGCAGCGATGATAGTTCCTTCTCAGACCTTGCAATATTCGGCCAGTCATTGTGCCGGATCCTTTGTTTTAAACAACTTTATAACAATCATTACCCGATCATGTAAATCCGCGTCGGATTACCGACAATGCGGCTTAACTCCTTTCGTAGGTAATCCACCATACGGCTCAACTCCTTTCGCGGTTAATCCGGCAATCTAAAAAATCCCATGTTATTTAAGGGTCAGGTGATGAACCAAGGAATGGTTGGGAAAGAGCATCGGGTAGAGGGGTAGGGGGGAGGGCTAGGGGGTGTCCTTGGTTTTTTTTTGTCTGCAACAAAGATGCAAGGCGTTTTTCTTTAAGGCTCATTGTTCTAAATATAAAAAATGTCTGGTTTTGTAGCTGAAAAAGATATCAAATCTCGATATGAAATCCTAATGGGGTAAAAATGGGCTATTTTTTTGTATTTGTTTGTATTTTTTTACTCGCCTTTACAAGATTAAGGCCATTATTACGAGTTCTTAAAGTCGTTTGTACGAGAATATTTTTCAAATTAGTAATATGAAAACATTGTTTACAATTATCTATGCTACTTGTAGATTAGGACATTATCTCTTGAAAAAACAAAGCCATACGTACAGTAAACTACGGTTATAACGAACACGCTTATAACGAACTGACGGATATAACGAACTTACTTTTTTGTCCCGACTATTTGCTGTAGTTACGCTGTATATATGCTTATAACGAACTACGGTTATAACGAACTAAAATTAGTGGTCCCTTTGAGTTCGTTATAACCGTAGTTTGCTGTATATGACTACGGTAGTATCAAAGCTACGTTTTTGGAATTCCGGAACTCGTAATTATAACTTTATTCTCGTAATTACGACTTAAAAGAATCTCTTCTTTCAGCTGGGGGTTTGACCCCAGTGGGCGTTTCTCACGTGCGATGATGCTCAACGGTATCTGGCATCATTGTGTACATAGACAGCGACAGTTCCCAGGTCACCTTGAATTACTAAGTACTTGGGGTTTTTCCATGATGCTTCTAACTGGCGGAAGGTTATTTTGTTCCGCATGATTGCGTTCAAGGCTTCAAAACTTTCCAAATTGCTTTTTCGACCTTGCGCAGCTGAGTAGGGCAGTATCGATAATATATACACACATAATTTATCCATGTACACATTATAGGATAGCTACATGTGTCTGTCGACATTCTATTCCTGAAGGCAACTTTACCGTGACATCGGGGTACTGGTAGCTCAATGGAATTGAATTCAAATGAAAAGCTTCAGTGTGTGTGTGTTAGTGAGAGAGAGAGAGAGAGAGAGAGAGAGAGAGAGAGAGAGAGAGAGAGAGAGAGAGAGAGAGAGAGAGAAAGAAAGAGAGAGGGAGAGAATGGAAGGGATATAACAGACATTCCAGTGATTGACACCATGAGCATCGATCCACGCAATTGGGATACAATGATATGCATCAACCAAGTCAGCGAGCCTGACCACCCGATCCCGTTAGTCGCCTCTTACGACAAGCATAGTCGCCTTTTACGGCAAGCATAGGTTGCTGAAGTCCTAATCTGCCCCGGATCTTCACAGGTCTCCTTAAATTGCTAAACAGAGGTGATAAATCTTGCAGAGCAATAGTAAATGGCTTATGTTGTGACCTATGACGTCATCATTGTCGCTTATCACCGTTACATTAAAAAGGGCAATGCAAGAGAGCAACCCGTCTGGAATATCTGCCAAAACATATTCAATAGTGATGCTAGTGATGAAAGTTATGAATGGATGACTTTTGCCTTCAGGTATAGAAGGGGCGATGGGGTTAAATATGTTTGTCTGCAGTGGCAGTCCATGTATAGAGTTTGAAATATTTCTAAATATCGCCTGTTTAGGTTGCCAGTCTTCTATTGGGTCAAGGGCGGTGGGGTAGCCCAGTGGTTAAAGCGTTCGCTCGTCACGCCGAAGACCCGGGTTCGATTCCCGACATGGGCACAATGTGTGAAGCCCATTTCTGGTGTCCCCCGCCGTGATATTACTGGAAGATTGCTAAAAGCGGCGTAAAACCACACTCACTCACTCAGGCATAGAATGTCGCTTGATAGCAGTCATGTGATGTGGACACAGTTCAATAAATGTGCGATCATGAGGAAAAATTTTAAAGCTGCTTCATGACCTGATGTTCACGCCTGAGCGCCATTTTGAGGGACTAAACGACCTCTGGTAACTCAGACCATGGGGAAAACCCCAAGTATTTTGAAATTCAAGATGAACTAGGAATTGTCTCCGTCTAATGACGATATGATTTCAGGAAAGATTAAGCTCTATTGCTCAAAGCTACCTCTCTGAGATTAATATATTTCTGGAATAGAATCTGTACGTTATGCAATCTTGGAAGAGGTGGCGAGTTACGTTTCATATTAATTTGTCCCACCTTTAATGGTCTCAGAAATCGATATCTTACAACATATTATTGCGAATAACCTACAATTGAAAAATATATATCACTAATGTTTGTAGAATATAGGCCTATCCTTATAAACTTGTCCAAGTATATCAATGTGTCAATGAAATTGTTTCAGTAATGTTATTGGTATATATATATATATATATATATATATATATATATATATATATATATATATATATATATATATATAAATGTGGTCACACGCAGATGTACAAATATATGTACAAATGTACAGATGTACAAATATATACCAATAACATTACTGAAACAATTCCATTGACCCATATACAGTAAAGTACGGTTATAACGAACTGAAAGGGACTACTAATTTTAGTTTGTTATAACCGTAGTTCGTTATAAGCATATATATAGTATAACTACAGCAAATAGTCGGGACCAAAAAGTAAGTTCGTTATATCCGTCAGTTCGTTATAAGCGTGTTCGTTATAACCGTAGTTTGCTGTATATAGATGGGTGATTCTCGCACAGTCAGGCTGGTTAGGCTCATCATCAGCTCAGGGCCCTTGCCCCCTCTACACGCAGCCCGGACTTCTCCAAGGAAGCGCTGCCCAGTCAAACCAGTAGTACGCATTCTCACGGAACATATCTATGTCTGTATATGTGTACATAGATATATATATCTTCTCTGTATGTCATGTTGGGAATACGCTTGACTTGGTTTGACTTGAAAACTGTTGTCATACAGCTATGTTTACGTGTATTGGGTCCAGGATTTGTATCTTTGACATCCGTATAGATGCGCGCGAAATAATCTGTATGCGTAACAAAATACTATGGGATTTTATGTTTGATTGTTTGATCAAAGAACGTGGTACGAGTGATATATCAAATAATGCCACAGTTCGTTATAACCGTAGTTTACTGTCGTATCTATCTTCAGAGGTTCAGGGCTATTTGTCAAAAATGGACGCAAATGATATCTGACGTCTACTGAGAAAACAACAGTAAACTACGGTTATAACGAACACGCTTATAACGAACTGACGGATATAACGAACTTACTTTTTTGTCCCGACTATTTGCTGTAGTTATGCTGTATATATGCTTATAACGAACTACGGTTATAACGAACTAAAATTAGTGGTCCCTTTGAGTTCGTTATAACCGTAGTTTACTGAATATGGAAAATGCTGGACTTCCTCATTGATAACACCTATGTAAAATTTCGGGTTAAGACATTTGGGCAAGAAGTGGGCATCCCCAGGGGCACCAAGTGTGCCGCCTGCTGCACATGAACAGAAATGTCTGTTCCGATTGGGAAAGTCAAAACAAGGTAATTTGGCCAAGAAGTTTAACTGAAGCTTCAGGTATATCGATGCTCTGATGCCGTTCAATAACCACCAAATAGACAATTTCCTTCCACTGATGTACCCACCTGGGTCCTCTTGCACAAAGCGATGTCAGCGCTACAACTATTGTAAATCCTTAAGATCGCGATCTTAAATCCAAGCCGTCTTACAACCGCGTCAAGATCGGTTTGTGCAAGTGGAATAGGACAATTGTATGGTGATTGTAAAGTTGATTGTAGCCGCCTAAGACCGATTGTAACTAAGATTGTTTTGTGCAAGTGGGCCCTGAACTAGTAAACAAACCGCCTCATCTGTTTCATATTTAGATCATTGCATAAAGAATCAGGGTGACAAAACATTCTCAACAGGACTGTATGACAAGAGGGATGACTTTAACTTTCCAATAGTCAATTTTCACTTCATGTCGAGCAATATTCCAGCAGCTCCAGCATTTGGTGTTTACATTTCACAAAATTTGAGGTTCCCGTGTTATTTCAGATGAACAATTGACTTGCCCTTGCGTGTGTTTGTGGCGGGTGCCACCGGTGGGGCAGGATACGCTCACCTTTTCGCGAACACCTGGTATCCCCACTATTTGATAGTGATTCATAAACACATGTTCATGGTGTAGTCGGAATCGTACAATCGACTTTTGGGAGATTTATCACGAATATGGAAAGGGTTTTGTCTCTGTTATTAAGTAGACCGCCTCCGTGGTCTAGTGGTAAAGCGCTCGCCCGATCCCCGACCGCGTCATACCAAAAGACGTTAAAAGATGGAAATTGTTATTACTCTGTCTGGCGCTCGGCATTAAGGGGCTAAAACAAGGACTGATCGGCTCGGAGTCAGTATACTGTGTCTGAGTGGGGTATTCATGTTAAACTGCGGCATGGTATCTCAGTGGGCTAGCACTATTAATCGGCATCAGTGCGGACTAGAACAAGCAGCCACACAAACACACACACGTACATGCACGTCGCTATATAAGTGCAATAATCTTGGACGTGACGTTAAACCCAATTTCACCTCACCTTACCTCTTTTATTAAGTATTCCCATATCTTTCCTTGAGGCGTCATGCAGTGTGTATTGACTTGAATAAAGTGAACAGTGCGTCACGGTATTGAATACACTGAAAGGAATATCTAATGCTAGTTCTATTATTAAACAGTTCAGCGTGACACAGTTGCAACAGAATACAACCTGGAACATTCGATTTAAATATTCAGTATTGTGAAATACACCACGTAAAGAATTGTTTTTGACACTGTGAAACAAGCATTGACGGCATACCGACATTGATAGAACACAAATTGAATGTAAAAAAATCCATATTTAATCCGAATAGTAATTACACTTGGAGAGATCTATGCATTTCTTATCAGTGGCCCAGTCGTCTAAGGCGCCGCGATTCGCTGTGCAGAGTTGCGTCCCTTGGGCCAGAAACCGAAGATTGTGGGTTCGAATCCCGGTTCGCCCCGATTATATTTTAAGGTTTGTCACCCGTGCTCGTGGGTTTCATCAAAGTGGTAAACGTCTGAGACCTGCATCCCTTCGGGCTTTCCTCCCACATCGAACTGACACGCCGAAATATAACTGGAATATTGTTCAAATCGGCGTTAAACCCAACTCACTCACACACCCATTGTTAACGATCATGGGACGAGTGATTTTGTCAAACATTTTAATCAATTTCTGAAATTAAGGATTCGAATCATTTTCCATTCGTTTAATAATGTATTGAATTTAGATCCATGATAGTCCTGCCTAAGTATCCTGAGAAAAAGAAAAAACAGAACATGAAGGTTTTTTTCATTTGACTATACAGTAAACTACGGTTATAACGAACACGCTTATAACGAACTAACGGATATAACGAACTAACCTTTTAGTCCCCACTATATGCTGTAGTTATGCTGTATATGTGCCTATAACGAATTACGGTTATATCGGACTAAAACTAGTATTCCCTTTGAGTTCGTTATAACCGTAGTTTACTGTAGTTACTTTGCTATGGTCTAGATACCCGTATTAAGACAAGAGTCAGCAGACAAATAATATAGCTACGACTGAAAATTGATTCGAATCTAGTTTCTTATAATACTTTTGTGATTAAAACTGCTAGTGGAGAAAAGTCGACAGTTGTTCGAAAGCTGATGGTTAAACTCGTTCGAAATTATTTCACTTACATCTACTGTAAACTACGGTTATAACGAACTCAAAGGGACCACTAATTTTAGTTCGTTATAACCGTAGTTCGTTATAAGCATATATACAGCATAACTACAGCAAATTGGCGGGACAAAAAAGTAAGTTCGTTATATCCGTCAGTTCGTTATAAGCGTGTTCGTTATAACCGTAGTTTACTGTACATAGCGACGTGCTTGCACGTGTGTGTGTGTGGCTGCTTGTATTGGTCCTGACTACGAATGTACCTTTAGGCCAGCTTCGCCCCTTTCCGCATCACCGGAAACAGCCGATCGTGTTCAGACATATTTTCGTCACCACTCGCCCTTTTCCGTAACCTGCAAGAAGACTCGTCCCCCTATCGATGAATATCATGTGCGAAAATACGACAAACCAATAAGAATGCGCGTATGACGTCAAGTTCTTCGGTCAAAGAATCCCTCAGGAATAAATTTTGTTTTTACACATGTCTTGCATCAAAATATATACCCAAGATACAGTTAAAAGTGTTCAATCATACTGTATAATACCGCAAGTCACGACATGTTTTAAATAGCATCTAGCATATATATGACATGGGGGAAAGAATAAGTAAATCATTACGCAACGAGTTGACAATTCTTTTAACTATGCCCGTTTGCGCTTAGACGGAACCCAGTCGTAAAAATGGCCACGAGTGGGGCACGAGTCACTACTCGGCTTGTCCCGGAATAACACCAGCCTGATTCGGGCAGCGTTTTGTCCCCGAGGCTCAATAAGTGAACAGCAACGCGAGTCATATCACTGCGTCCTGGCAAGATCGATAGTATTGATCCCACGCCGGTGGTGTATGATCATGGTGACACACTAACATTTTAGTCGCGATCGATGATCCTTGTGTCGTTCTGATAACTAATGGCAATATGGCGATTGAGGTACAAACAGTAAGTACGCCAGTTGATCGACTAACATATTCGAGACATATATCACTCAATGTGTAAAATGACTGATTTTTTTACTAAGGCAATTTACAAAATGACAATTATATAATTCATTTTATAATTATAATTCCAGTTGTTATATTGTGATAACGAATTCCAAACATTTTCCTTCTCTATTTCATTGGATGGCTCTCATTATATCAGGACCGTCTCCATAGATAGAGCGTCTGGTCGGACACCGGAAGGTCGATGGTTCGATCCCAGCCGCGTCTTACTCTAAGACGTCAAAGGATTGTACTTGTTGTTACCCTTGCTGGTGACGAGCGAACGCTTTAACCACTAGGCTACCCAACCGCCCCCGCCAATGCAGAATCAATGTCTCCAAAATAATAGAAATATATCTTATTTGTCCCGGGTTCGATCCCCGGCCGCGCCATACCAAAAAACGTTAAAAGATGGTACTTGTTGTTACGTTGCCTGGCGCTCGGCATTAAGGGGCTAAAACAAGGACTGGTTGGCTCGGAGTCAGTATACTGTGTCTGAGTGGGGTATTCATGTTAAACTGCGGCATTGAGCATTAAGGGGCTAAAACAAGGACTGGTCGGCTCGGAGTCAGTATACTGTGTCTGAGTGGGGTATTCATGTTAAACTGCGGCATTGAGCATTAAGGGGCTAAAACAAGGACTGGTCGGCTCGGAGTCAGTATACTGTGTCTGAGTGGGGTATTCATGTTAAACTGCGGCATTAAGCATTAAGGGCCTAAAACAAGGACTGGTCGGCTCGGAGTCAGTATACTGTTTCTGAGTGGGGTATTCATGTTAAACTGCGGCATTGAGCATTAAGGGCCTAAAACAAGGACTGGTCGGCTCGGAGTCAGTATACTGTTTCTGAGTGGGGTATTCATGTTAAACTGCGGCATTAAGCATTAAGGGCCTAAAACAAGGACTGGTCGGCTCGGAGTCAGTATACTGTTTCTGAGTGGGGTATTCATGTTAAACTACGGCATTGAGCATTAAGGGGCTAAAACAAGGACTGGTCGGCTCGGAGTCAGTATACTGTTTCTGAGTGGGGTATTCATGTTAAACTGCGGCATGGTATCTCAGTGGGCTAGCACTATAAAACCGTGCGTGCACGTCGCTGCAATACTCAACTGCAATACTTAGTACTCTACAAGTGATTGGTTGTTTGTTTGTTTTGTTGTTTTACGGACGATCCAGTGATTGATATGAAATAGCATCCATCAAGTTGGGATACGATGACATATATCAACCGAGACATAAGTAGCATTATAGCTAGATGGTTTGTTGTGGGGTAGTTTGTTTCGTTCTATTAATATCAAAAATCTAATACATGGAATCGAATATGTCTGGAGCTGTTACTTGACTGATACCACCCACACACCTTCTAGACTGATGTGTGAGTTCAGTTTGCTTGTTTTGCTTGTTTGTTGGTTAACGCCGCACTCGGCAATATTCAAGCTAAATGACGGCGGTCTGTAAATAATCGAGTCTGGACCAGGCAATCCAGTGATTGACATAACGAACATCGATCCACGCAATTGGGACCGATGATTGCATCAACCAAGTCAGTAAGCTTGACCACCCGATCCCGTTAGTCGCCTTTCACGAAAAGTATAGTCACCTTTTTTACGACAAGCACGCGAAGTGAAGCCCCATTTCACCTCACCTCATAAAATCAATCACAAGTTAGTCTGGTCCTTTCTCGAATATTGCTGGCAGTCGTTATATAGAATGCAGCATTATAATAAAAACATTTTCACTTGGCTTACTCAATGACCAACTTTGGGTAAAAGCCATAATGAAATTGATTTCACTGTTGTCACTAGTTTACACCGCACCATCTGCCGGCGACCCGTGAAGATCCGGAGTAGAATAGGTCTTCAGCAACCCATGCTTGCCGTGAAGGCGACTAACGGGATCGGGTGGTCAGGCTCGCTGACTTGGTTGATGCATATCATCGTATCCCAATTGCGTGGATCGATGCTCATGGTGTCAATCACTGGAATGTCTGTTGTTCTGTCTGTCTGTCTGTCTGTCTGTCTGTCTGTCTGTCTCTCTCTCTCTCTCTCTCTCTCTCTCTCTCTCTCTCGCACTAAAACACATGCTGAAGCTTTTCATTTGAATTCAATTCCATTGAGCTACCAGTACCCCGATGTCACGGTAAAGTTGCCTTTAGGTATAGAATGTCGACAGACACATGTAGCTATCCTGTGGTGTGTACATGGATATATTATGTGTGCATATATTATCGATACTGTCCTACTCAGCTGCGCAAGGTCGAAAAAGCAATTTGGAAAGTTTTGAAGCCTTGAACGCCGGCGACCCGTGGAGATCCGGGGTAGAATGGGTCTTCAGCAACCATGCTTGCCGTAAAAAGGCAACTATGCTTGTCGTAAGAGGCGACTTACGGGATCGGGTGGTCAGGCTCCCTGACTTGGTTGATGAGCATCGATCCACGCAGTTGGGATACGACGACATGCATCAACCAAGTAAGCGAGCCTGACCACCCGATCCCGTTAGGCGCCTATTACGACAAGCATAGTCGCCATTTACGGCAAGCATGGGTTGCTGAAGACCTATTCTACCCAGGATCTCCACGGATCCATGTTATACGACCTCTATGTGATGGGACTGGTCTATGTGTTATAATATATTTATACAATATCAAGGCGTGCCCAGAATGTAGTTTATGTGGAAATCGAAATCTTTCAGCAACATAGCCTATGTGTTTGACAATAGCTATGCGGGAACTTCAATGCGACATGTGCTCCCTCAATCAATACCGAGTTTCCAGATCCGACGAGCTGTTGGTAGTGATGACAGATTAATTATTTCTCAGAGAACCGGAACCTACGGTCTTTTTTATAAAGGATAAAGGCATGCATAGTGAAATGTGGACATGCATATTTTGATTTAATATTCATATAGGATAATTTTCGCAACATACTTCCGGAGTTGTTTTACTGGTGTTGTGTCTGGTTTAAGGTATTTATCTTTGCTGTAATGTGCCAGATGTTACAAGTCATCATGGACGATGGTGTAGCTGAGTGGTTAAAGCGTTCGCTCGTCTCGCCGAAAGCCTCGGTTCATTTTCCAATATGGGTACAATGTGTGAAGTCCATTTCTGGTGTCTCCTGACATGATATTGCTGGAATATCGCTAAAAAGGGCAATAAATCACACCCACTATAGCAGTTAGTATATGTAAGTACTGTAATAATAGATCGTTAAAATTACGCTCTCACGTGTGCCGCTAAGATTGTCTGTTTGTTTGTTTGTTTGTTTGTTTGTTTGTTTTTTAACGCCACACTCTGCAATATTCCAGTTATATGACGGCGATCTGTAAATAATCGACACTGGACCAGATAATCCAGTGTTTGACATCATCCCGTTAGTCGCCTCTTGCGACAAGCATAGTCGCCTCTTACGACAAGCACAGTCGCCTCTTACGACAAGCATAGTCGCCTCTTACGACAAGCATAGTCGCCTCTTACGACAAGCGGGGCGGTCGGGTAGCCTAGTGGTTAAAGCGTTGGCTCGTCACGCCGAAGACCCGGGTTCGATTCCCGACATGGGTACAATGTGTGAAACCCATTTCTGGTGTCCCCCGCCGTGATATTGCTGGAATATTGCTAAAAGCGGCGTAAAACCTTACTCACTCACTCACTCTTACGACAAGCATGTGTTGCTGAAGACCTATTCCCTACAGGGAACTTCACGGGTCGTATGACGCTAAGAGAATGGAATGTAAACACTTGTAAACAAGTAAACAATTTTTAATTATTTAAAAGAGCTTCATGAGTGTCATGTATTTCCTCACTCACTGTGAGGTAGCCAAGTGGTTAAAGCGTTCGCACGCAGAAGACCCGGGTTCGATTCCCGACATTGGTACATTGTGTGAAGCCCGTTTCCAGTGTCCCCCGCCGTGATGTTGCTGTAACATTGCTAAAAGTGGCGTCAAACCACACTCACTCACTCATACAAGCTGCAGAGTTCAATGAACTATACCTCAACGTAGCTGATCTAATACATGTAGATAGTCGGCCTTTCTGAACTGAAGTCTATGTTCTTATGAATAGCAAGGTTTGCTGTCTGCCATAATACGTTGAATACTTTTGTACTGAATCTCAGTTTCGAAATGACTTTTGAAAAGCGCATTGTTGGGCTTTGTACGTACGTTCTTTTCATCGAGAACTCGGTCGTCCTCCAAGCACGCATCAGTTCATCTCAAAAGCACGCTGTTCGATCTCCACAATATTCCAGTTATATGACGCGCCGTCTGTATATACTCGATTCTGTACCAGACTGTCCACTGATTGATAACATGAGCATCGATCCACGCAATTGGGATACGATGACATGCATTAACCAAGTCAGTGAGCCTGACCAACCGATCCCGTTAGTCGCCTCTTACGACAAGCATAGTCGCCTTTACGGCAAGCATGGGTTGCTGAAGACCTATTCTACCCCGGATCTTCACAGGTCTATATCAGCATGTATATTAACTCATATGCTTACTCAGATCCTTGTACTTGCCTTTACATGTCATCGATCCCCATTGCATGGATCGATGCTCATGATATTAATCACTGGATTGTCTGGTCCAGACTCGATTATATACAGACCGCCATCATATAGCTGGAATATTGCTCAAAGGTCCCTTCGTTATTGTTGTCGAAATCTGTTTATATATGAATGGAAGGCTGTGCCGCGATTTCTTATTGAAAACAGATACAACCCAATACACTGAAATGACTTTGCAACCACATGCCCCCTACCTTTGTTTGAAATATTGTTAATTTGTGCCGAAAATAGCAAATTTATTTATTTTTTAAGATACAATGTCAAAGATACCCATCAGCTGTTGTGTATTCTTATTTAAATTTTTTTAAATAAAACGATGTAGACGTATTCTTGGAGTGCTGACTCAGCACCTGTACACTTCAATTTTGGGATATATCTCTGACATAAAATATTTTCAATTGAAATTCAAACATATAATCAAATGCCCCTCAGGTATTGTTTAGTGACAGAGAGCCACAAGTTTGATTACGAACGTACATTTACCCGTTTCTACCTCTCCGGGCTGACACAGCTGTATGAATAAGTGAAATTATCATTGCCTTAAAAGCGAATCCCACGTCACGTAGCACGTAGTTAGCAAGCCTCTGAAACGTGACTGCTTTTCATGTTGGAATTTGAACACCGAAACCGCCCGTGGTTTTTCAAAGGCCTACTACACAAACGATTATTGACGTTAGATATTTTTCTATGGACCTCTTCCGAATGGTCGTGTTGTGAATGAATATTTTAGAACGTGTCATGAAAAATAATGTCAAGGTCACTTGTCCTGGTCACATTTGTGGTTACGCTTTCCCAAAAGGCCTGACGTTTGGAGTAGTCTGAAACATGGTTTGTAAACAATAGCCGACAACCCCCAACATCTCCCCATTAGTCAGATACCTTATAATCACAAATGCCACGGTTGCGTTCTCCCACTATCCAATGCTTGTTACCTATGTGCTGAGGTGAGCTGAGGTGAAATGGGGTTTAACGCCGCGTCCAAGATTATTGCACTTGTAGTAGACGTGTATGCACATTTTACAAATAGCCACACGCATAGGATAGTTAATATAGCCACACGCATAGGAAAGTTTACAAATAGCCACACGCATTGGAAAGTTTACAAATAGCCACACGCATAGGATAGTTAATATAGCCACACGCATAGGAAAGTTTACAAATAGCCCCACGCATTGGAAAGTTTACAAATAGCCACACGCATAGGATAGTTAATATAGCCACACGCATAGGAAAGTTTACAAATAGCCCACGCATTGGAAAGTTTACAAATAGCCACACGCATAGGATAGTTAATATTGCCACACGCATAGGAAAGTTTACAAATAGCCACACGCATTGGAAAGTTTACAAATAGCCACACGCATAGGATAGTTAATATTGCCACACGCATAGGAAAGTTTACAAATAGCCACACGCATTGGAAAGTTTACAAATAGCCACACGCATAGGATAGTTTCAAATAGCCACACGCATAGGATTGTTACAAATAGCCACACGCATTGGTGAGTTACAAATAACCACACGCATAGGATAGTTTCAAATAGCCACACGCATAGGAAAGTTTACAAATAGCCACACGCATAGGTGAGTTACAAATAACCACACGCATAGGATAGTTTCAAATAGCCACACGCATAGGATAGTTTCAAATAGCCACACGCATAGGATAGTTACAAATAGCCACACGCATACGAAAATTTACAAATAGCCACACGCATAGGAAAGTTTACAAATAGCCACACGCATAGGTGAGTTACAAATAACCACACGCATAGGATAGTTTCAAATAGCCACACGCATAGGATAGTTTCAAATAGCCACACGCATAGGATAGTTACAAATAGCCACACGCATACGAAAATTTACAAATAGCCACACGCATACGAAAGTTTACAAATAGCCACACGCATAGGATAGTTAATATAGCTAAACGCATAGGGAAGTTTACAAAAAGCCACACGCATAGGTGAGTTAATATAGCCACACGCATAGGATTCTTACAAATAGCCACACGCATAGGATAGTTACAAATAACCACACGCATAGGATAGTTTCAAATAGCCACACGCACTGCCAATCACTGGATTGTCTGGTCCTATTCGCAGACCGCCGTCATATAGCTGGACTATTACAGAGTGAGAAAAGTGTTGTAAACATCAATAGTCATAGTTTAATACATTATTTTACCATATCATATATTTTTCTACACATGTATTTATTCATAATGCATATGTGCCACTCATATGTGAGAGTCGCGTTGAACAACGCACAAAAAACCCAAATATTCAGAGTTACGAACTGTCTGCTGCTGATGCGCCTCTTGACACCATTATAAGTTTATTGTCTTGTTTAAGTGGTATGTGATTTGGGACAGGGCAGCTACCCACTCCATCCTTCACAGCTCCACTCATATAGCATTGTTCCACCGCGTACCCTGGGACTGCCCGTCATTGAACTAGCCTGTTTAAGGGACCGACCATTTGCTCTGGGTGAAGGGTCGGATTTGTACGGAAGCCATTAAGTGCCATTTGTTTTTTTTTCTTGAAATTTCAAGATACTTAGTTGAAATTTCATGATACTAAGTTGAAATTTCAAGATAGTATCGGAAAAAAAAAGAAAGCAAATGGCCCTAAAAGGCTTCCGTAGATTTGATATGGAGACTGGATACTTTTTCAGTACAGTTGCAAAACCAGATATTTTTTAATTAACAACTATGAGCATGAATAAAATAAATTAAAAAGAACTTGCAACAATGTATTTTTTTTTACATTTAATTTCTTGTTGTTTTTTTTAAGTCTGAAGCATTATTATCCTTCTGAAGCAATTTCTGGGACAATGTATTTTTTTTCGATAAGTCCTTGTAGTCTCTTTTAGTGAGACGCGGCCGGGGATCGAACCCCGGACCTTCTGTTCTCCGGGTAAACGCTCTACCACCAGACCACGGAGAAAGTTTGCTTACTTATAATAATCAGGTTTTACTTATTGATGCTATATTACAAGGCTTATTGCTCATAATATCGACCACGGGTTTGTCAGGCCCGGACTCGGTAATAATTATTAACAGGCCGTTGTAGGGGGGATATTGCTGATTGCGGCTTAAAAGTCGTAATCCATGCGAATATCAAATTACAGTTTTAATCGTACTTCAATACATGATATTATGTTGCTACAGTAGTCCCTTTTGCCTGCGCATTGAGTGAGTGAGTGAGTGAGTGGGTGGGTGTTCAACGCCGTTTTGAACAATAATCCAGTTATATCACGGCGTGTCAGCTTGATGTGGGAGGAAAGCCTGAAGTGATCGAGGTCTCTGACATTTACCACTTTGAAACCCACGAGCATGGTACTGACAAACCCAGAAACAGAATCAGGGTGAATTGGGATTCGAACCTACGATCATAGGATTTTACCGTGGCTAAGGACGCAACTCTGCACAGCGAATTGCTGCGCCTTAGACGACTGGGCCACCCGTGCCCCCGAGTCTACATTGAATCTACAATCTCTCTACAGAGACGTCCAAGTACTGTCCGTATGTCACTCCCTGTGTCGGTAACAGCTGTTTATTTTTATTATGCGTTTATCGTGACATATGTTCCATGGAAAATTTAGATACAGTTGATACCCCTGCTAGGCGAGTGACATTTTATTTAAAATAGATATAAAGACACTTTTGGTCGTTATCAGCTAAACAGCATAAGACGCGCTCTCTGTGTTCCGTTTGATTACAATTAGCGTGTCTTTAAAGGCGACTAACGGGATCGTGTGGTCAGGCTGACTGACTTGGTTGATGCATGTCATCGGATCCAAACTGCTTAGATCGATGCCCATGATATCAATCACTGGATTGTCTGGTCCAGACACGATTATTTACAGACCGCCGTCATATAGCTGGAATATTGCTGAGTGCGGCGTTAAACAACAAACAAACAAACAACAAAAAACTAAATTACCCATACTTACTGAGCCCCCGAGTTGCCAGCCTCCGTGTGACGTCATCGGTCAAGCTTATTTCATTTACTGATTAAATCGTGAATATAGTCACTCAAATGACAATAATTAATCAGGTATGGATAGTATGTATGTATTTTGATATGCGTCCCGGAAATTTAACTTAATATGATAATACTGTAGAATCAATAATGCAAATTTCATCGTGACGCGTGCTGATGATTTTGTCGGAAATGATTATTTCTTATGATTATGGAAAGTGTTTTATCGATTTGAACTTTCTTTTATCCTTTATCTATTGAACTTTCTTGTCGTTTTGCATAATCATGATGTCAATCACTAGATTTTCTGGTCCAGACAGGATTATTTACAGACCGAGAGAGAGAGAGAGAGAGAGAGAGAGAGAGAGAGAGAGAGAGAGAGAGAGGGAGAGAGAAAGAGAGATATCTACGTTACTGGGATTGAACTTGATTTTGCTGATTAAATTAGGTTTCTCAGATCCTAGTGGTATATTGACAAGAGATGGGACGCTTTTAACCTATCTTACAATTGTTTAATACAATGAGCAACACTCGACTATTTACAGACCGCAGTTATATATCGTGAATATTGCTGAGTACGGCGTTAAACAAACAAACAAAAAAACAAACAAACAAGCATCAGTAGAAAAAGGTACAATGAACCACTTGTTAACCTCTTATGGTTGTGTATCATAGCAACACACATGGTTGTTGTGTTTCCCAGTCTCCTGGTAGCCATTTTGTATTATGTCAATTTGACTCCGGTCACACAAATCCAAATAATCGAACGCACCTCCGTATTCTAAACAGAGATGTCATGGTTGGGAACTGCACAAATGTTGTTATTGTCCGCATCATCAGTCAAGCGATATCAAGTGAAACAATGCACGCGATTAAATTAAATGCATACAGCTAGCTTAATGAAAACAACCCTTGCGTCTCATTTTTAACTCAATGACCGACTCTGTGTTGTTGTTGTTGTTGTTGTTGTTGTTGTTGTTGTTGTTGTAGAAAGTCTTCCCGGAGAGCACAAGTTGAGTGATTCGATGCCCCGGCGAGTCAGTACCAAAAAATGTTGAAAGATGGTACTTGTTGTTACCCTGCCTGGCGCTGGGCATTAAGGGGCTAAAACAAGGACGCATAGGATAGTTACAAATGTACTCACGCAGAGGATAGTTTACCAATACACGGAGTGTAGGGATTTTCAGTGTGCACTATACAACCGATGTAGTAGGATTAAAATCCGATGTAGCAGGATTAATTCACTCCTCTTAAATTTCACTCCAGAGTGATCTGATCGCAGAACTGTCAGGGTGAAATTATCCTGGGATCACATCACTCCCTTTTAGGGTATGATCACCTCCCCCTCCCCTGAGGGTCAGACCTGTGAAGATCCGGGGTAGAATAGGTCTTCAGCAACCCATGCTTGCCGTAAAAGGCGACTAACGGGATCGGGTTGTCAGGCTCGCTGACTTGGTTGATGCATGTCATCGATCCCAATTGCGTGGATCGATGCTCATGGTGTCAATCACTGGAATGTCTGTTATATCCCTTCCATTCTCTCTCTCTCTCTCTCTCGCTCTCTCTCTCTCTCTCTCTCTCTCTCTCTCTCTCTCTCTCTCTCTCTCTCTCTCTCACTAACACACACACACTGAAGCTTTTCATTTGAATCCAATTGCGTGGATCGATGCTCATGATATTAATCACTGGATTGTCTGGTCCAGACTCGATTATTGACAGACTGCCGTCATAGAGCTGGAATATTGCTGAGTGCGGCCTTAAACAACAAAGCAACCAACCAACCTGAGGGTAAAAAAAGGGTCGGAAAAAAATGCAAACAACACATTGATCTATTTGGAAAGAATATAACACAAAAAGGGTACAACATGTCACAGTTATTATCAACGGGGGTGGTACCACGTGATCGTGTGTGTGGTAGTCACGTGATGATGAATCTTGTTTCTTGTATGAAATAATATTTGTTTTTAAGTTCTAATTTTTAAACTAACGGCGCATAATTGTTGCAGCCCCCTAATGGACACGAAAATGAGTCCCCCTTTAAAGGTCTGTTCAGTAATACATTTAATTAACTACAACATTAAGTAAAGTAAAATAACATTCTTTACAAATATTTGAAAAAAAGTTTGCACATACACATTAATATCTGCGTATCTAGATATACATAGCCGTTAACATAGTAACCCACCAGTTTCAATAAAGTAGTTTACAGCTAACGAAGTTATAGACAATATACAGTAAACTACGGTTATAACGAACATGCTTATAACGAACTGACGGATATAACGAACTATTTTTTGGGTCATGTCTTTTTGCTGTATATATTCCGTACATTTGCAACGAACTATGGTTATAACGAATTAAAATTAGTGGTCCCTTTGAGTTCGTTATAACCGTAGTTTACTGTATTACAGTCTGGCATATTTGAATGGCGACGTGTTAAAACTAGTTTTCAAAATGATTATATGGCAACAATATTGGCGACGGAAAGAAAATTTTTAAGCAAATTTTTAAGCAACCCATGCTTGCCGTAAAAGGTGACTATGCTTGTCGTAAAAGGCGACTAACGGAATCGATTGGTCAGGCTCGCTGACTTGGTTGATGCATGTCATTGATCCCAATTGTGTGGATCGATGTTCATGATGTAAATCATTGGATTGTCTGGTCCAGACTCGATTATTTACAGACCGCCATCATATAGATGGAATATGGAGTGCGGCGTTAAACAACAAACAAACTAGTAAAGGGTTATATTAAATATTAGAAGCTGTGGGAGTATTGGAAAATGTTTATTAGAGCTTTCAAGTTAGGATATTATTTTCGGTATTTAATCTTGACGTATAAACGAAGTATGTCAACTGCAAAGTCAAACTAACGGTTCGGATAACTCATTTAGTAGGGTAGGGCGCTGCTTATCCTCCTTCACCGGCATTAGTCCGGTATAAGCACACACACACACACACACACAGTGAGAGAGAGAGAGAGAGAGAGAGAGAGAGAGAGAGAGAGAGAGAGAGAGAGAGAGAGAGAGGGAGAGAGAGAGAGGCACACACACACAGAGGCACACATTGATACACACAGAGACAGAGAAACACACATACACACACACACACTGATACACACACAGACAGAGAAACACAACACACACATACACTCACACACACAGACAGAAACACAAACATAAACTGACACACACACACTGATACACAGAGGCACACACACTGACACACACACATAGACAGAAAAACACACTGACACACAATTATACACACATACACACACACTGACACACACACAAAGAAACACACACACACACACACACAGACAGAAACACTGACACACACACACACACACACACAAACACACACACGTGTACGTCCTATGTTCGTGAACTAATTTTGAACGTGGCATCAAAACCCATATCACTTCTCCTTATGTTTCCCAAAGCCGACCTTCACATACAAACTGACCAATCGGTGGAGAGCCGCTGGCCAATCACATGTGAGAACGTGCGCACACCCTTTTTAGGTCATCACAACATGTTGATCGATATATATTGTGGGACTTGTAAAGAGGCTATCTGGGGTTTGGCATCTGTGATTTAGAAACAAACTTACCCTTAACCGAATTTATTAAGTAACGATATCTGAAAATAAACCTTGACACATTACATTTCACTGACTGGTCGCCGCACGGTATTGTTATATGTTCCATCAGTCACGTCCAGGAAGGGGGGGGGGGGGGGGGGGGGGTGTCATGGAGTACACAAACAAAAGGCGTTCTAACCTAGATTGACACGTAAGATTAATACCCTGCACACACACGCACACACACGCACGCACACACGCACACACACACACACACACACACACACACACACACACACACACACGCGCACACACACACACACACACACACACACACACACACACACACACACACACACACTACTCTATTCCCTCAATGATATATATAGTATACAAAAAAATATAACATCCTTACTTCTGTATAGTGTAGACGATGGAACATAATATCCCCACAGCTGTATCGAGATTACATGTGATATCTCGACAACTATATGGTATTTGAGGTGCGATATAAAATCCCCACAGCTGTATAGTATATACGATGAGATATATCCCCATAGCTGTATAGTATATACGATGAGATATATCCCCACAGGTGAATAGTATATGAGATTAGATATAATATCCCCACAGCTGTATAGTATATAAGATGAGATATAATATCCCAACAGCTGTATAGTATATAAGATGAGATATAATATCCCAACAGCTGTATAGTATATGAGATGAGATATAATATCCCCACAGCTGTATCGTATATAAGATGAGATATAATATCCCAACAGCTGTATAGTATATGAGATGAGATATAATATCCCCACAGCTGTATAGTATATAAGATGAGATATAATATCCCCACAGCTGTATAGTATATAAGATGAGATATAATATCCCCACAGGTGAATAGTATATAAGATGAGATATAATATCTCCACAGCTGTATAGTATATAAGATGAGATATAATATCCCCACAGCTGTATAGTATATAAGATGAGATATAATATCCCAACAGCTGTATAGTATATGAGATGAGATATAATATCCCCACAGCTGTATCGTATATAAGATGAGATATAATATCCCAACAGCTGTATAGTATATGAGATGAGATATAATATCCCCACAGCTGTATAGTATATAAGATGAGATATAATATCCCCACAGCTGTATAGTATATAAGATGAGATATAATATCCCCACAGGTGAATAGTATATGAGATGAGATATAATATCTCCACAGCTGTATAGTATATAAGATGAGATATAATATCCCCACAGCTGTATAGTATATAAGATGAGATATAATATCCCCACAGCTGTATAGTATATAAGGTGAGATATACCCCCACAGCTGTATAGTATATAAGATGAGATATAATATGCCCACAGCTGTATAGTATATAAGATGAGATATAATATCCCCACAGCTGTAAAGTATATAAGATGGGATATAAATCCCCACAGCTGTATAGTATATAAGATGAGATATAAAATTCCTACAGCTGTGCAGTATATAAGATGAGATATAATATCCCCACAGCTGTAAAGTATATAAGATGGGATATAAATCGCCACAGCTGTATAGTATATAAGATGAGATATAAAATTCCTACAGCTGTATAGTATATAAGATGAGATATAAAATTCCTACAGCTGTGCAGTATATAAGATGAGATATAATATCCCCACACCTGTAAAGTATATAAGATGGGATATAAATCGCCACAGCTGTATAGTATATAAGATGAGATATAAAATTCCTACAGCTGTGCAGTATATGAGATGGGATATAAATCCCCCTACATCTGTTAAGTATATAAGATGAGGGATAATACACAACAATCAGGGTGACCTCTTAATCATACAGATCTTCAAGGGGTCAATTTATATAACCCTGTAAATTCAGCTAGAGCATTCCCGACTTGTTTTCACCATTGTATGCGTAGATGTCACGTGAATTCACTCATCAAGCTGTCCTTGTTGAACGCTGTTCACCCAGCTGGGTTTCCGTACAATGTGACACTGGGTTTTCAGGTCCATCACCTAACTGTCTGGTCCATCACCTGATTGTCTGGTCCTCGCCTGATTGTCTGGTCCATCACCTAACTGTCTGTTCCATCACCTGATTGTCTGGTCCATCACTTAATTGTCAGGTCCATCGCCTGATTGTCTGTCCTATCACTTGATTGTCAGGTCATCATTTGATTGTCTGGTCCATCACCTGATTCTCTGTTCTATCACCTGATTGTCTGGTCCATCACTTGGTTATTTACAGGCCGCCGAGTCATGAGTCCTGCTGTGCGTCTTAAGCAGCAAACATTTAGTTATGACGCACGTTGTGTGAGTGGCCAGTGCTTTCCCTTTTCGCGGACCTCTGGTGTCATCACTAATTTTTTGAACCGTGAAGATCCGGGGTAGAATAGGTCTTCAGCAACCCATACTTGCCGTAAAAGGCAACTATGCTTGTTGTAGTGAGTGATTGACGTGGGTTTAACGCCGCTTTTAACAGTATTCCAGTTATATCGCGGCGTGTCAGCTTAATGTGGGAGGAAAGCCCGAAGTGATGCAGGTCTCAGACGTTTACCACTTCGGTGAAACCCACGAGTACGGGTATGGTGCTGACAAACCTAGAAACATAATCGGGGCGAACCAGGATTCGAACCCCACAATCATAGGTTTCTGGCGTGCCCAAGGGACGCAACTCTGCACCGCGAATCGCGGCGCCTTAGAAGACTGGGCCACCCGTGCCCCCCCACCACCCCACCCCACAATGCTTGTAAGAGGAGACTAACGGGATCGGGTGGTCAGGCTCGCTGACTTGGTTGATGCATGTCATTGTTTGTTTGTTTGTTTGTTGTTTAACGCCGCACTCAGCAATATTCCAGCTATATGACGGCGGTCTGTAAAATAATCGAGTCTGGACCAGACAACCCAGTGATTGACATCATGCGCATCGATCCACGCAATTGGGATCGAGGACATGTATCAACCAAGTCAGCGAGCCTGACCACCCGATCCCGTTAGTCGCCTTTTACGACAAGCATAGTCTGACCAAGGGTCGAAAGATGAGTAATGCCAACTGAGGCGCACAATAACAAACAAACAGCAATCTGACCATTTATCCCTGGATTGTCTGGTCCAGATTCGATTATTTATGAAAAATAGCTGGAATATGGCTGAGTGCGGTGTTAACTAACATTTGTTTGTTTGTTTATTTTTTGTTTAACGCCGCATAATTTTCCAGCCATGTGACAGCGGTCTGTAAATAATCTAGTCTGGACCAGACAATCCATTGATTGATGGTCATGAGCATCGATCCACGAAATTTGTATACGATGACATGGATCAACCAAGTCAGCGAGCCTGACCACCCAATCCCGTTAGTCGCTTCTCACAAGCAGAGTCGCCTTTTACGGCAAGCTGAAGATCTGTTTTACCCCGGATCTTCACGGGTCGCTTTAACAAACAAACAGATAAAAACAAACAAAAATAATGCCTATTTATTTTGACCAGGTACACAAGAAACTTGGTGGACACCGGGAACGGCAAGTACAACCTCATCATGCTGTGCTGGAATGAGTCGCAGGGAAGCAGCATCCACTCGCACGCCAATTCCCACTGCTTCATGACCGTCTTGGATGGCACCCTGCAGGAGGAGTTCTACGAGTGGCCCACCGAGTCTGAAGAAGACGCGGAAATGACGGCTGTCGGCACCAACACTTACAACAAAGGCCAGACTGCCTACATCAGTGGTAAGTAGTGAGTGAGTGAGTGAGTGAGTTGGGTTTAACGCCGCTTTTAACAGTATTCCAGTTATATCACGGCATGTCAACTTAATGTGGGAGGAAAGCCCGAAGTGAAGCAGGTCTCAGACGTTTACCACTTCGGTGAAACCCACGAGCACGGGTATGGTGCTGACAAACCTAGAAACATAATCGGGGCGAACCGGGATTCGAACCCACAATCATAGGTTTCTGGCGTGCCCAAGGGACGCAACTCTGCACAGAGAATCGCGGCGCCTTAGACGACTGGGCCACCCGTGCCCCCGTGGTAAGTAGTGAACGTGGTAGGGTGAAACGGGGTTGGATTGATTGATTGTTTGTTGTTTAACGCCGCACTGAGCAATATTCCAGCTATATCACGACGGTCTGTGACCCGTGAAGATTCCTGGGTTTCTAAGTTCCATTGTGATACGACCCGTGAAGATCCGGGGTAGAATAGGTCTTCAGCAACCCATGCTTGCCGTAAAAGGTGACCATGCTTGTCGTAAAACGGGATCGGGTGGTTAGGCTCGCTGACTTGGTTGATGCATGTCATCGATCCCAATTGAGTGGATCGATGCCTATGATATTAATCACTGGATTGTCTGGTTCAGACTCGATTATTTACAGACCGCCATAATATAGCTGGAATATTGCTGAGGGCGGCGTTAAACAACCAACCAACCACAACGGTCTGTAGATAATCGAGTCTGGACCAGACAATCCAGTGATTGATATCATGAGCATCGATCCACGCAATTGGGATCGATGGCATGCATCAACCAAGTCAGCGAGCCTGACCACCCGATCCCATTAGTCGCCTTTTACGACAAGCATAATCACCTTTTACGGCAAGCATGGGTCGATTATTTTACAGACCGCCGTCATATAGCTGGAATATTGCTGGGTGCGTCGTTAAGCAACAAACCAAACCAAACCAAGTATGTCGGATAAACGAAATTAAGTAGTATCAACGTTCGTGATCGAAAATCGGACAACTGTAGATAACGATAAAAAAACGTAATAAAAAATATAAATGAAATATTCATATGGTTATTTTACATTTTTAGCGGAATATGTTTTCTAATCATGCAACCTCTAAAGCTTGGATAGAAAGATTTATCATAACGAGTCTGATTAATGAGTGATTTCGGTAATTCGTTGCAAATTAGATGTGTCGGAGTCGGAGTGCGAGACTGTCGAATTAACGGGTCTAAATAACACTGATTCAATCGGTTCCCATCATTAGTGAGGGATAAAGCTGATTGTCGGACTAACGAGACTTGACTGTAGTTGTACATCAACATTAGCTCACTCTTTTACTGTCCTTTTTCGACAGATTTTAATGTCTATATGTATTAATATTTAACTTGATTATACTATATGGCTGAAATATTGCCGATGTGACTTTAAATCGTAACTCACAGTAGTATATAACGGGTCGCCAGAAGGTCATTTTGGTTGAGGGAGGTTGAGGGAAAATAGGGAAGGTGATTGGCTGATCCAAGTCACGTGATCAGAAAGGATGACTCATGGATCAACAGCGCGTCGAGAAAGGGGGGGGGGGGGGGAATGAAAGGTGTGTGTTTTTAAGGCAGAAAAGAATTCATGTGTATATACTACTACTCACTCCCTCACTATCAGTCCACGAAGTACAAGTGTCCGGTTTTACTTTCAGATGAACTCGGCCTTCATCGGGTAGAAAACCCGAGCCACTCCGATCGGGCAATCAGCCTTCACCTGTACTCGCCACCATTCGACGAATGTGAATGTTTTGACCAGAAGACGGGACACTGCACAAAATCCAAGGTCACCTTCTGGTCTAAATTCGGCAAGAGGACGCCATTTGTAAGTTTGTTTTTTTATTTGTTGTTTAACGCCGCACTCAGCAATGTTCCAGCTATATGACGGCGGTCTGTAATAATCCAGTTTGGACCAGACAATCAAGTGATTGACTGGCTATAATATCAGACCGCCTCTGTGGTCGAGTGGTAGAGCGTCCGCCCGGAGAGCTGAAGGTCGGGGTTCAATCCCCGACTGCGTCATACCAAAATCCGTTAAAAAATGGTATTTGTTGTCACCCTGCCTGGCGCTCGACATTAAGGGGCTGGTCGGCTCGGAGTCAGTACACTGTGTCAAAAATCGGCATTAGTCCAACCACACACACACGTGCATGCACGTCGCTATATAAGTTCAATAATCTTGATTTTGACGGAAACCCCATTTCACCTCACCTCATAATATCAATCACTGAAATGCCTGACCCTGACTATATGTACCGGCGTCCGTCATATAGTTTTTTTGTTAACAAACGTACTCAGTAATATTCCAGCAATATGACGACGGTCTGTAAATAATCGAGTCTGGACCAGACAATCTAGTGATTGACATCATGAGCATCTATCTGCGCATTTGGGATACGAACAAATGCATCAGCCAAGTCAGCGAGCCTGACCACCCGATCCCCTTAGTCACCTCTTACAAGCATGGTTTCCTGAAGACAATTTCTTACCCGGGGGGCGGTGTATAAAATGTGTAAATAATCGAGTCTGACCTAAACCATTGTTGCAGGGAAGGGCAGAGACAGCAATGACACCCGAAAACAACTAGACTGTCAACTGAGGTCTGTTCGACGGTCACCCGCGCACACAGATTAACAAGGGAGAACCCCCGTATATTACAGATAGAAATTCTACTGCAGGGATTGATTATAGCGTAATATAGAAAGTTATAGAAATTCGCAATTGTCCAGGGTATTAAGTCTTCTTTTACGAAAAAAACCTCGACCAGCCCCCATCAAAGCTTCGTTCCGGAAGTGACGTCATTTCTATATCTCTTTTCAGTCCTTCAGCACCGAATGTCTCTCGCTCATAAGTGTGATTTGATTGGACGGCTATTTTTAGCATCATGCCATTTGAAGGGTCTTAAACAGAAACTATGCAAGTGGGTTGGTCGAGTTTATTTTTCATAATAGAAATGAAATACCCTGGATAAGGAAAATGGTATTGTAGTATACCTATCATGTAGATTGTGTTATAATATATATGGTTATTAATCGCAACTATGTTTACAATGTAATAGAGGCAAGACTTCTTTAGTTTTGGTGTACAGATTTTTATACTGAAAAATGTGGTCGGTAGGTCAAACATGCTTTGTACATGATTTTTCAAGTTTGATTTGGATCTGGAGGTGATAGATTTATAACGACGATTTATCGTTGGAATCTGATCTATTTTAGTTGTATATAAATCTCTTGGGTTATTTTTAGTGTCAGGCAATCTTTACCGTTGGCGTTATTTAAAAACACCTCGTCATTCTGTTTGTTTTGTTTGTGAATTTTCGATTTGTAAGGTCGGCAGATCCATAAATCAAGCAAACCAAAATTGTAAGGCCTTATTTATATTTGGATTATGTCATGACAATTGCAACCAAATTGCTGTGCTGGAGTCAAATAGACAACAAATAATGTGTATTCTTGTAAAACAAATTGACTTGTGAAATGACCAGAAATGTTATTCGCACTTGAACTTGAAATCAACATAAAAAGTTCAGTTCTCAGTCAATCTCATTAAAATCAGATCTTAGTTCTCGCTACCGCTAAACAAAGGTCTTAGGACATCCCATTAGGGTTCACGTCAGAACGACCTTTCATCCGACCAATCAGAGCGTCGCTTACCAGATTATGAAAGTGACAGTCGGAATGTGATTTCTAATCATGCAGCCTCGAAAACTTTAAAACGGGGTATTCCGAACGATAGTTACGGGCTTAACGACTGAATCTATACAATCTAGACCATATATTAGCCATTCCAGAATATTCTTTTGTTCAGGTTTCAAATTTTTAAGCGAGATTTCGTTAAAATATGTTTCGAAGCGTAGTCGCCAATTTGAAATTAGTGCCGTAAAGCACGAGAAAGCTGCCTTCTGATTGGCTAATATCAACTTCTGGTCAGTAATTCCATTGGTCGGTCAGAGTTCGCGAAAGGTCGGTCTGACGTGACCCGTAATGGGATGTCCTCATTTCTTTGTTTAGCGGTAGCGAGAACTGAGAACTGAGAACTGAGAAGATCTGATTTTAATGAGATTGGTTCTCAGTGAAAATCCTTTTTGCACGTTTGAGATAATATGCTATTATTTTAATATACGATACTGTTTTGTCCCATAGCGTGCCTTACTGTTAAAAAATATACTGTCTCAATTGTATGTTGATTGTTTTATACTGTTATTAATTGGCATCGAGTTTGGTCGAATGGGTCGGACCATCAGCCCTAATTGTGATTTAAAGGAAATGTTGTTTTCGTATATATGTAAATGGATATCTATTTCCACAGCTCAATACTAAAGTATTACTTTTTTCTAATGATGTGCGAAGCCAGTGTGTCACGTACAGATAACAGGACTGGTGTTGATTATTTTATGACGCTTCGTAAGACACTCGGGGTCACTCGGGTGAAGTCGGCTGATTCCGCTCTCACATAACAGAAGTAGTGCGTGCGTTCGATTATTAAATTTTGAGTTACCTAAGTCAACAGAGGTTGCCACATTTCTGACAACCAGGGTTGACTTGATTCAACCAGGGTGAACCAGTGTTTATCAAGGCACCGAGGTTTATAAATGAGTGAGTGAGTGAGTTAGGTTTAACGCCGCTATTAACAGTATTCAAGTTATGTCATTTCGTGTCAGCTGAATGTGGGAGGAAAGCCCGAAGTGATGCAGGTCTCAGACGTTTACCACGTCGGTGAAACCCACGAGCATGGTATGGTGCTGACAGACCTAGAAACATAATCGGGGCGCACCGGGATTCGAACCCACATTCAAAGGTTTCCCAAGGGACGCAACACTGCACGGCGAATTGTGGCGCCTTGGATGACTTGGTCAGCCGTGCCCCGGGTTTTGAAATCGAACGCACGCACTGTTATTCAAGATTTCGCTGTAATCAGTGAGGCCTATTTTCAAGTCAGTTAATTGTATCAAGTCTCTGAAAGGCATTAGAAGTGATACCCATAAGGGAGAACATTGATGGATGTCAACTTTTTTGTTATGAGGAACACAACGTTTTGGAATATACGCTTTATCCTTCATCAGGTGTATATGCTTACTCCTTCATTCACCTGATATATAAGTATACACTCCGAAACGTTGTGTTCCTCATAATAAAGAACTTGACATCCGTAAATTCTCTTCCTTAGTTAATTGTATGCTTGATGGAGTTAGATTTATGTTTTATTTGAAGAAAAAGCAGAAACAGTTGGAATATATCCATTTATAGAAATATGTAAACGACTTGCGTTGGGTTGCGTTGCGTTTAGTAACGTGATGATCACGTGTATGAAACTAGTTCTGGTGTGGATTCCGCCCCCACGTAGCTGATAAATTTTTTTTTAAAAAGCACCTTGCAGGAGCATAAATATACCCAACCCCTCCCCTATTCCTCTCCCAAATATAAATAATTCGGTCCCTTATCGACCAAGTCTCCATGCACCCGAGCCATTTAGTCGCCTCATACGACATGCATCGGTTCCGGGGGCCATATCTGACCAATTCGTGACATTCGTGACCAACTCGTGTTATTCCGGGACAAGCCGAATGGCGACTCGTGCCCCTCTCATGGCCATTTTTGCAACCGGGTTCCGTCTTAGCGCAAACGGGCATATACAGTATGATTGATCACATTTAACTGTGTCTTGGGTATATTTTTAGATGCGAGACATATGTAAAATCAAAAATTAGTTCTGACGGATTCTTTGACGAAGAACTTGAAATCATACGCGCATTCTGGTTGGTTTGTCGTATTTTCGCACATTATATTCATCTCTAGAGGGACGAGTCTCCTTGCAGGTTACGGAAAGGGACGAGTGGTGACGAATATGTCTGAACACGATCGGCTATTCCCGGTGATGCGGAAAGGGTCGAGTGGTGACGAATGAATCTGACCATGACTCCCCTAGGGGAACTAATGAAATCGATTGAGACCTGTTGTATCAAGTTGTAAAATGTCTATAGGTCAACTCAAGACTTGAGATTGTATAACCAGGGCATGGTAATGTATTCAGGAAACGTCTTTATCCAAGTATGTTGCTCACTGCTGAATGGATTCCCCGGTGATGTTTGTTTCCCTACATTTCGTTCGTTTTGTTAATTTGCAGACAGCGTAGCAATATTTACGGTGTTGTGTAACTTTCAAAGCGACACTCTCTTAAAAATAAGATCTTAGTTCTCGCCATCACTAAACACAGATCTGAGCAGATCCCCATTCGTGACAGACTCGTGTTATTCCGGGACAAGCCGAATAGCGAGTCTTCTTGCAGGTTACGGAAAGGGGCGAGTGGTGACGAATGAGGAGATCCCCATTCGTGACTAACTCGTTATTCCGGGACAAGCCGAATAGCGAGTCTTCTTGCAGGTTACGGAAAGGGGCGAGTGGTGACGAATGAGGAGATCCCCTTTCGTGACCGACTCGTGTTATTCCGGGACAAGCCGAATAGCAAGTCTTCTTGCAGGTTACGGAAAGGGGCGAGTGGTGACGAATGAGGAGATCCCCATTCGTGACTAACTCGTTATTCCGGGACAAGCCGAATAGCGAGTCTTCTTACAGGTTACGGAAAGGGGCGAGTGGTGACGAATGAGGAGATCCAATTACGGGTCACGTCAGAACAACCTTTCATCCAACCAATCAGATCGTCGCTTAACAGACCAGGAGAGCGACAGTCGGAATGTGTTTTCTAATCTTGCAAACTCGAAAAATTTAACAAGGGGTATTCCGAACGACAGTTACGGGCTTTGCGGATGAGTCCATACAATATACGCCATCTATTAGCCATTCCAGAATGTTCTTTTGTTTAGTGTTCATTTAATTAATCGAGAATGTATCAAAATATGTTTCGAAGAGTTGTCGCCAGTTTGAAACTAGTGCCGTAAAGCACGAGAAAAAAGCAGTCTTCTGATTGGCTAATGTCGACTTCTTGTCAGCTCTCCATTGGTCGGTCGGTCTGACGTGACCCGTAATGGGATGTCCTCATATCTTTGCTTACAGCGGTGAGATCTGATTTTGATGAGATTGTCAAATCGAGTGATTATAGTCCGCTCATTTGATATTTCAGTGGGAGGGGATTAAACATACAGTAAACTACGGTTATTACGAACTTAAACCACTAATCTTAGTTCGTTATAACCGTAGTTCGTTAAAAGCATATACACAGCATTTATATAGCAAATGGTCGGGGCCAAAAAAAAGGTCGTGATATCCGTCAGTTCGCTATAAGCGTGTTCGTTATAAACATAGTTTACTGTACAATTTTATTCTCTGAATGGTGGAACAAAACAAACAGAGACTTTTTGGACCCACGCGATATTTTTTAACTTAAAAAACAATCAGCATTTCCCGTTTCATCTTCCCGGGGCCAGCGTTTCCACTAACCCATATCAAAGCCAAGTGGAAACAGGACTTTGATAAAACGGCTAGTGGACGCTCTTGCCTCGGAAAGATGGTCCAGTTTTCGATCTTAATTCACGAGTAAATCCTGAAGATAAATTCTTTGTCCCCCATTATTTTCGGGAATATAGTATTTAAAAGATCCCCACTCTCGGAATATCAACTGTTCGGTCCCTGATGCTTTTTTCATAGCGTTACAATAATGTCGTGATCTTTTCTTCCACAGTGAGATGTCATTTTAACATTCCATTGTTGTCCTGTTAAATATTTGGAATGTCTTGTTAAATATTGCCAACTATATACGGCATTTTTTAAAATATCTAATGGCACTGGTTTTCGAATATAATTTCACCAGAATTGTAAACATTTTATGTAAATAAATACATTTACTCAATATTTTGTTTTGGTGTCTCAAGACTACATGGATTTCAAAGAAATAAGTGGATGTTGTTTTACCACGCACGCAACAATAGCAGAGCTATTTTACAGCAGCCTATAAACAAATGACTCTGGCACGTTCGCATGCACGCACACACATGCACATTCACGCGCATGCAAACACACTTGCATGCATCCCCAAAAAGCGGTGAGTCGCCGTTTTCCGACAGTTACAGCGACTAGTATTCCGGACACACAACATTGAGAAAAACGGGGAAAAAGTGAGTGAGTGAGTTGGGTTTAACGCCGCTTTTAACATTATCCAAGTTATATCACGGCGTGTCAGCTTAATGTGGGAGGAAAGCCATAGGTTTCTGGCGTGGCCAATGTGTCCAAGGTCATTTTAAAGACGTTATCGACGGTAATTGTCGCGTTGCGTAATCGGAAGGTAGCAATTCGTGTACCTTTTCACCTGAACTACGGCAATCCCCTCGTTCTTTGGTGCTGACAGTCTGGGATGTGCGAGGGGTTCAATGTCAGTACCCGAGGGCCTTGGACCTTTTACCGTAGTTCCTCCAACAAGCACAAAGAGTGATCTTCGTTAAACAGCTTTTATTCCCACTTTGTGTTGCCGGTCAACCCACTCTATTTGTCACTTAAATACGAGACTTCGGCCGCAAAGCTTCAGTCTCAGTCGAAATGCTGGTGCTTAAGTTTGGTTTCTGGTTCGAAAGATCGTGACAACAAGCCGAGAGTGGAGCACCAGTCCAGATGTAGTCTCCCCAGCCGATCTCTCGATCTGGGCGCTTTTGCCCCTTTTTGCAGAGCACCAGTCCTGATGTAATCTCCCCAGCCGCTCTCTCGATTTGGGGGCTTTTCCCCCTTTATAAACCGGTACCTACGTCACAGCTCTACTCATTTTTCCATCTATCATTGGTCAACCACCTTTCCCCCCTACACTAGATCATTCTAACCCACTCTTGTATAATAACAAGATCCTTATTAGGACTTGTTGTAATGTGAACTCCTCAACTCCCGGAATCTGAACTATTTCCCCCCAATACCATATATGTCCCCGAGGTCAATCTCATCTAAGTTTCCTCTTTTTAACTATTTAATTTCTGGTAACTTGTATGTTCCTTCCGACGTTACTCTTATCGTTTTGCGACCGCCTCCGTGGTCTAGTGGTAAAGCGTCCGCCCGGAGAGCGGAAGGTCCGGGGTTCGATTCCCGGCCGCGTCATACCAAAAGACGTTAAAAGATTGTACTTGTCCTGGCCCTGTCTGGCGCTCGGCATTAAGGGGCTAAAGCAAGGACTGGTCGGCTCGGAGTCAGTGTACTGTGTCTGAGTGGGGTATTCATGTTAAACTGCGGCATGGTATCTCAGTGAGCTAGCACTATAAATCGGCATCAGTCCGGACTAGTACAAGCAGCCACACAAACACACACGTACATGCACGTGGTTATATAAGTGCAATAATCTTTGACGCGACGTTAAACCCAATTTCACCTCACCTCACCTTATCGTTTTGCTCTAATACTCCAGCCCTCGACCTACTACCGTCACCTCTGGTTATCAGTGGCCCAGTGTGTTTCCTGTGGTCTTCAACTCCTAACATCACCTGCCCTCAATATATCTTCCCATGTGCCTATATCTTACTGTTTTAACCCCTCAAATTGTTCAATTATATTTGTACCATATGTATTTTAATGAGTTGCTAATTACCATTATTTCATGCCTATAATACGACCCCCGTTCTGACGAAGAGCGTGTCCCCACACTCTAAGATGGTGCCAATTCTTGTTATAATATCTGGCATACATTCCATCTTATTTCTATGACTTATGGATTTAACTTCTCTTTAATAATCTAAATATGTATCACACTTTCATTCCTATAATGACGCAACTCTGCACAGCGAATCGAGCCACCAGTGCCTCCCTAAATTACTGAAGAAATATCGAAAAGTTCAATTGCTTAAAGGATATATTTTTTACGTACACAATTATATTTTTTAAGTGTTGAATCTGCGTACCAAATGCAGTTTATTTGCTTTTAGCGAACCACACTTCGAAGTCCCGATTCCATAAATATCAAGCTCGGCACACTCGGTCCATTCGTGACTAACGCGTGTTATTCCGGGACAAGCCGAATAGCGGTTACGGAAAGGGGCGAGTGGTGACGAATGCACTCGCTCCTGCCCTTCCGTTTGTATGCACTAGAGGCATATTTTACGAGAGCTTCACTTATAAGCAACGGTATCCAGTGTGTAACCCGATTCTTTGTTTTGATCTTAACATCCAGGAGACAACACAACAGGAACAACGTGATTTCGATCAGATTGCAGATAGGATCAGAAAACCAATTAATTAAATATAATAGGCTAATACCTGCGCTCCCGTGTGATACACCTAGAGTACATCTAGAACACGTAGTTGGTACTTACTAATACCTTTACATACAATTATATTATATTCAATTTAACACTTTTCATATACACATATGACCCGTGAAGATCCAGGGTAGAGTAGGTCTTCATCAACCCATGCTTGCCGTAAAAGGCGACTATGCTTGTCGTAAAAGGCGACTAACGGGATCGGGTGGTCAGGCTCGCTGACTTGTTTGATGCATGTCATCAATCCCAATTGCGTAGATCGATGCTCATGATATCAATCGCTGGATTGTCTGGTCCAGACTCGATTATTTACAGACCGCCGTCATATATCTGGAATATTGCTGAGTGCGGCGTAAAACAACAAACAAACAAACAAACAAATCATATACACGTATAATTCATGTACAATCAATCACTTTTAATTATCTTAATTATTTCTTAATTACATATACCTATAACCGGGAGAGCAACACCTGGTTCCAATCCTCCCCGTCCTAGGGAAAGAAAATGTATTACATTTACATGTTCTTGTATACCAACGGTGAGCCTCGGAACCTCCCGTTTCAACGTCAACAACTTTGCTGACATTGTGTAACATTTCACAGCTTACAGTTCTGGTTCTTCTTGAACTGTATATTGTTACAGCTCGTTGTCCTATAATAATTCTGTCAGGTAATTCTTTGTTCTCAGTTCACAGCGTTAGGGAACGCCTGGCATATTCACGTACAATTACGCCATCCCTTCCTTTTTCTTCATCCTTTAAATTGTTTCAGCCACAAAAGTTCACTTCGTAGCTGCGTAAACTAGGCTACGCAAAATCATTAGTTGATTACCTTTCCTCACTCACAGCACATTCCCAGTGAGTTCCCTGCCACTTGGCCTAGAATCTTCACTTCACCAATCTGAACGATCCTGTACCTTGATCAGGTCCCCGGTTGCATAAGTCAAGGGATACCGACGTAAGAGGCGTGACTTCGTCTTCGGACTCCCCGTCGTGGGATGCTTGTCCCTCCATTACTCGCTCGAGACGGGGCGGTGAATGTTTTCTCTTTCGACCGGTCATTCGTAGACTAAAATCTAGTCTCTGAAATGAACATATCGTACATAAAAAAACAGTTGTTTAGTTATCTTAATAAAAATATAATAAAAAGGAGCCCAGTGATACTGCAGTGATCTAGACTTGCCAAACATTATAGACTTGCATGGGCTGTATTTGATATATATTTGAATCAGGGTCTGTAAGACAGACTAGGTCATTCGTGGAGTCGGTCTTTGGGAAGCTTCCTGGGTCCGTGTGCTGGTGGGTATCGCGGGTAGGGTAATCAACTCCGACTGGGCTCTCCGGGAGATCCTAGGGTCTCTCTCTCTCTCTCAGTTCTACCCTGTCATGGTCAATTTGCCTGCCGGCTCAATTCCTACTTCTGCACTTCCTCTGGGTGTGTCACATTACCCTGCAGTAGGAACACGTGGGAGACCCGTCAAGAGCTCATTCATAAAATGTGTGTGTGTGTGTGTGTGTGGGGGGGGGGGGGGGGGGGGGGGGTCTTATAACCTTGATAACCTACCGGCCTTGATCGGGAGTTTTGATGCCCGTCTTCCTATTCAGCTCGCTAAGGTGAACCACCTGAACCCCTACCCCTTGGTCCGTTAGGCTGTCTGTGAGTCTGACCTATCGCTGGCCCGTTTGTCTGTCTCGGTTGTTCCACGTGGGAACTGGGTTAAGCCTGAACTATGTTCAATGTCATGCGCTCCATATTCTGAGCAGCATCTCCGTTCAGTGGGTCAGAGCTTCTGTCTGTCTTTGTAAGGCCTCATCCCAAGGATCCGTACCCAACCCGTCTATTCCCATTGGGGTTTCCTCCGTATGTCTTCTAAGGTTGTTGTCCGTGAGGCCTGCTGCTCGTAGGAAGCCTTCCCTACAGCGTCCGTTAGGTCCGTAAGTCGTTCCCTGATTAGCCTCTTAGCCACGTGGTCGTCCCGGAGACCATCTACAAATACAGTAAACTACGATTATAACGAACTCAAAGGGACTTCTAATTTTACTTCGTTATAACCGTAGTTGGTTATAAGCATATATACAGCATAACTACAGCAAATAGTCGGGACCCAAAAAAAGTTCGTTATATCCGTCAGTTCGTTATAAGCGTGTTCGTTATAACCGTAGTTTACTGAATATCTACTAATATCCCTTGTATATAAGGGGGGGGGGGGGTTTGGTCGTCTGTGCTGTAGCACTCGTCTGCGAGTGTCATGAGCCTGTCCGCATACCCCTGTATTACTTCTCCCGATGCTGCTTTGGGTAATTTGTTGTGCATACTGCACATCACTAAGGTCGCTAAACCTGTTCTTAAGGGCCGTTTTTAATTCTGCCCAGGGACCATCAGGATTCTCCCTTACTCCCCTTACTAGAAAATCTGCAGCTGGTCCTACCGCTGTCTGTATAGCTAGCGTACACTTAGCTTTATCTGGAGTGAGTGAGTGAGTATGGTTTTACGCCGCTTTTAGCAATATTCCTGCAATATCACGGCGGGGGACACCAGAAATGGGCTTCACACATTGTGCCCATGTCGGGAATCGAACCCGGGTCTTCGGCGTGACGAGCGAACGCTTTAACCACTAGGCTACCCGACCGCCCCCTTTATCTGGAGCGCTTACTGAGATGCAGGCTTTTTCAACTTCCTATATCCAGTCTGTAAACCTTTTATATCCCTCCCCCGAAAACCTTCTGACTTGTTGGGGTAACATTGGGCCTGAATGGCTTTTTCTACTCTCGTTAAATGAGTGGCTACTAGGTCCCGTTTGTTCCCTTCTGCCGTTCTAACAAGCTTAGGCTATTACTATTAGCTTATTTATTTTCTTATCCTAAGCTCTATTGCATTTTCTCCCTTCCTTCACTTCCACTTTACTCTTTCATTCATAAAATGGGGGGTTCTGATAACCTTGATAACCTGCCGGCCTTGATCGGGAGATTTGATACCCTGGTCTTCCTTATTCAGGTCGCCAAGGTGAACCACCCACACCCCTCCCCCTTGGTCCGCTACTAGGTCCCGTTCGTTCCCTTCTGCCATTCTAACTAGCTCAGGCTATTACTATTTCATTATTTGCTTACTTACTTTCTTATCCAAACCTCTATTGCATTTTCTCCCTTCCTTCGCTTCCGCTTTACTCTTTCTCTCCTTCTTTTTTCTTTTGCTAACTCCTTATCCGCCTTTCTCCTCTGTATCTGGGTATAATAGGCTGACACAATATGCTCAGGTGAATTATTTTTTGCTATACCAGCAATTTTTTGTCGCGCTATCCAATTTTTCAACACGGGTGACACTATTATCCATTCTTTTAAGCCTTCCTCTATCGGCGCCGCGCTAAAAGGGCATATTCTAGCTACGCCAGCCGCTACATATCTGGGAAGGTCGTACTGTACGTTCATACTACTTCCACCAGTTACCTATTTAAGCCTACAATAAACTACGGTTAAAACGAACTCAAAGGGACCACTAATTTTAGTTCGTTATAACCGTAGTTCGTTATAAGCATATATACAGTATAACGACAGCAAATAGTCGGGACAAAAAAGTAGGTTCGTTATATCCGTCAGTTCGTTATAAGCGTGTTCGTTATAAACGTAGTTTACTGTATATAATATATATCATTATATATGTATAATATATCCTCAACTTAATGTCTCGTCAGTTAATCTCTGTTTTCCTTAACAATAATTTATATACTATAAACCAGCAGAACAAATCGAATCAGTTAGGGTAAAACTTACCTTGAGAGGTTCTACCGAATTGTTCTCAGTTCCTGGGGTGCTCTTGGTTGGAGAGTTGTCTTTCACAATCCGGGCCACGGCACCAGAAAATCGGCATGGATGTAACCCGATTCTTTGTTTTGATCTTCACATCCAGGAGACAACACAACAGGAACAAGACAACTTGATTTCGATCAGATAATAATTTAATCAAACGGTTTTACAGTAACCAGATACTTCGCAAACGTACTGGAAGCAATCTGAATTACTGGCAGCGCAGTGACCTCTGACCTATCTGCTTGAGTCCCGAAAACCGTTCTCCCCGACTGACGATTTTCCGCGTCGTTTTATTCCCCAAACTCTCTCCCTTCCAGTCTAATGATTAATTACTATGACGTCAATATGGGGACTGTTACATAGGCCCGTTCCTATTCTTTAAGTAGTCTGCCCCGTCATTCAATTCAGAGTGAGTGAGTTGGGTTTAACGCCGCTTTTAACAGTATTCCAGTCATATCACGGCGTGTCAGCTTAATGTGGGAGGAAAGCCCGAAGTGATGCACTTCGGTGAAACCCACGAGCACGGATATGGTGCTGACAAACCTAGAAACATAATCGGGTCGAACCGGGATTCGAACCCACAATCAGAGGTTTCTGGCGTGCCCAAGGGACGCAACTCTGCACAGCGAATCGCGGCGCCTTAGACGACTGGGCCACCCGCGCCCCGCATTCAATTCAGAGACCAATTAATTCAGATAACAGATAGGATCAGAAAACCAATTAATTCAGCATAATTGGCTACTACCTGCGCTCCCGTGTGATACACTTAGAGTACATTTAGAACACGTAGTTGGTACATACTAATTCCTTTACATACATTTATATTATATTCAATTTAACACTTTTCATACACTTTTTCAATCACTTTTAATTATCTTAATTATTTCTGAAGACCTATTCCTCCCGGGTCGCTTCTGTCTACTACAAATAGAGATATCTCACTGACTAAAGCTACAGTTAACCACAACAGCCATGCCATTTGATCAAGACTCGAACTGGTCATGTTTCTAGGTTTGTCATCACCTTGACCAAAGTTACCAACCAACCCCCCACCCCACCCCCCACCCCCCACCCCTTCTTCTTCGATCAAGCTGGCACCCCGTGGTATAACTGAAAACTGTTCAAAGCGGCTTAAGACCAAATTCAGACACTCAAGCTCTTATTAATATATATGTGAGTGAGTTAAGTTTTACGCTGCTTTTAGCAATATTCCAACTATATCACGCTGGGGACACCAGAAAAGGATTTCACACATTGTACCCATGTGAGGAAAAGACCGGGCCTTTGGCGTGACGAGCGAACGCTTTAACCACTAGGCTATCCAACCGCCCCCATCATAACATGTGTAATCAGTCTTTAACCAGCTCTTTAATAGCTCTTCTTATGACCTTATTATTCTGGAAAGCTAATACCGAAAAAGATTAAAACATAACCTTAATTTCGGTAAAAATGCCTCCGCCATTTCGTGATTACGCAGCACGATTTCATAAAATAGTGTAAACAAACTTTATTTCGTGTACATCATCAATATTTCTAAAGCAAACGATTTCTGATATTACGCCCTTCCTAATAATAATGTGCTTTCCCTGACCCTCCCGAGAAACTCTTAATCAAGACCCTCCCCGGATTAAAGAGACCGCCCACTGTTGGGGCGCTAACAATAAACTGGATAATAATGACAACCACTGCCATCTGCTACACTGGGCTGAATGTGCATTGAATCAGATACAGTTTCAATTACTAATTTACCAATAGAGGTTCACTCCGTAAACATTCCAAAATTAGATAAAAATAAAACATAACAAAAGGCAAATATAGATCTAGTGTATAAAATCAGTCGTACTGCATATATTTTTAGTATTGCCTTTTTTTAAAAATGTATATTTGTACCGTAAACAGACAGGGTCGTTATGTTATTTTTTGTTAACATTACGCAAATATCAGATGTTTGAGGCGACCCGATATTGTTATGGTCCGATTTCTATGAAGTAATTCGTTGGATAACCAAAAACGAGAACCAGTTCTGGGTCAAAATCGATAATGAGTATCCCACCACAATTTTACATTTCTATGAAAACTCAGACGGTCCCAGACTAATTGTAACTGTGGGTGATACGTAGAGAAACAATTCATTAACCACAGACGCGGAAACGTGCCATTTGCACATTCTAGCTAGCCTACATCTGGTACCATTTTCCATTCTGTGTCCCGTATGGAAACTGGCAGGTGCGTCAACGGGCATTATATTTAACCAACAACTAGTTACAGCATCAGTGAACCTCAGATGAAAGAGCGAACGTGTGCGCACTTTCTGTCCGTCAGGTATCATTGTGACAAACATAACGTATAAATATTATATTTTCTAATATAATATTTAGAATATATCATGCGTTCTTAATAATAAAATGATGGATAATCTTAGGAATTATAACACATAAATCATTATCATCTTGTAACATACGTAAACCTTTTCCTAATAAAAGTATAGCTATCGTATATTGATATGGATGTTATTTTTAAAAATCTTGTTTGAAGTTAAAAATAACAACTTTTGAATAAACATGCGCATACTGAGTTCACACTTCACTTATGTAGGTTCGCGTGAGGATAGCGACAATAACTAATATCAGTTCTGTGGGAAGGAGTATCTCTTGGAAAAATTATGCTAATGTGCCAAAATGGCGACTCTTGAAGACGATAGAAGGAATTATATTAACCGAATATTGACTATTTTACCGTGATAACACAAAGAGAAAATGTAGTGGTAAGTTCGTATGGTTTTCAAGTTTTAAAATCCTCACTTTTATCCCTGATGTTGGGATAGTGTCGGCACTGTGTCGATTTTACCAAAGCCTGTTACGGGCACCGCTGCCAAACGCTCGCAGACGGTTGTAAGACCGTGTATCGGCATGTGTAATACAGACATGTTGATATGAGATTTATTCAACGGTTAATCAGGCTGGTACATGGTTTTCGACAGTTTCACGCAATGACTTCAAGATTAGGTTGTTTGTAGTGTGTTCTGCCTTTTTGACAGAAGTAATAGATTATACATAGAACCTAATCGATTTTTGTTTTCTTTAGATATATGCGATGTGTACGTTTTAGGGGAAATATGGACGATGTGTATTCTGGTCCATTTCTTCTCGTACCTGGTGATGTTTTATTTTTGTTATTACACATTGGCTTGTTTTACATTCTTTAAAAGTCCACCAACGAGTAATTGTTTCCGCAAAACATATTAATATATATTATATGTTTATCGGTCATCATGGTCATGTCACTGTAACCCAGTCTTTTAAATAATTTTCATTTTAAGCTTTTCTACGTTTGTGTTGAAATTCTCAAATTAATTGTTGAGAAGAAAATGACATGGAAAAGATAAATAATTGATGTTGATTATACCATGCTCATGGTTATGATTATGTATGATTATATTAATTAATATTGTTCATTATCATCAGCATTATCAGTGTGAATGCCTTTAGGTAAATAATCTTTGATCATGTTTATCACATTTTCTGCATCAATTTATATCAATATGTGGAATGGTGTGAGGTATTCTTGTTTTCAGTCACAGGTTTGAGTTTACACAGTCCGCATATCATGATAATATTGCTGACTGCAGCAATATTCATTCCTTTGCTGTCTCACTAAGTTTGTAATTTCTATAGAGAGGGAGAGTCGTACGGATTTGATGACAAATGCTTAACTGGGCTGAGTTGCCATTATTACGTTCATCCCTTTTTCATCAGTGCGTATCATGTTTAGGTTGTTTATCATGTTTATCATATTTAGGTTGTTTATGATATGAGCATGGTTAGGTAGTGACTTGTTTTTGTTGGTCTTTACCATGTTTATTATGTTTTTGAATCGACGGTTTCCATAATTCTCATGAATGATTTAAAAATTGTTTTAATATGAACCAAATTGATGTAGTTTTTTTTTAATGTCTCCATTGCCTCAATGCTAATCATGTTCATACTTATATCATGTATATATACATATTCCTCAACAAAGTGCCAGGTAGCTGTCCAGTATAAAGAGCTGGCCTTTATTAATGAAGGCATTCGTGGTGTAGTGGATAAAGAGGAGTGGAATGTAGGGGGTTCAATCCCTGGCCATATCATACCAAAAGACGTTAAAAGATGGTACTTGTTGTTTCCCTGCCTGGCGTTCAGCATTAAAGGCAGACCAGGACTGGTCAACTCGGAGTCAGTTAATGTCTCCGAGCTGAGTGTTGACTGCGGCATGATATCTCAATGGGCTCACACTTTCAAACTGGCACGCGCACACATGCTCACATACCTGCATGCTCGGCATCGCTATATCAGCCGCAGACGTAACGTGTACGCGTGACGGCTCTGCCGTCTCTTGTACGCGAGACGGGTGCGGTCCGCAGTACTCAGCGAAGCGCTTGAAAATGGGTGTGCGTTGGTGTGCGTGAAATAATTTATATATTTTGTAACTCTACGATGAATAAGCTTTTAGAAAATACTACGTGTTGGTTTCTGAAAAATATGTACATAGGAGAAAACCGCTGTCAAAAACAGAACATTTTGCTCGATTTTTGCACAATTTTCTCCCAATTTGACCGTTAATTATTTTTCTTATGACATTTTTTTCATGTCATTCGATAACTAGTAGAATGATCAATAACTGTACTTAATTTTGTTTTATTATTTTCACAAATAACGCTTGTAGAGACATTTTTGTGCAACATGCAGAAATCCATGTTCCACTGACAGGCTGCACGCATACGAGTGACCCCCTCTCAGGTGGTCACTTGTACGCGAGACGGAAGAGCTGTCTCGCGTACACGTTACGTCCTCTACTGTATATTAATGCAATAATCTTGAACACAATGTTAAATCACTCCTTACCTCCATGTTAATTGTTTTGGGGGACCTGAAATGTTCACTTGAGTTCTTCAATGAGAAAGTTCTTCTGTGATTCGACATTCCATGTGTGACCATTCACAAAGGATAAATTTGAAAAATGCTTTTCCATAATTACAAAAGTAATATGTTTCTACAAAATATAAATAATTATGTTTTGCACAGCTTTGTTTCCAACGTCAGAGAGAAAGTCAATTAACATTTGTCTACTGCATCGAAATATAATTAATAAAGTCGAGGGCGAGAGATATTTTTCAATGGAAATCATGCGACATCATATTCATTATGACTGAAATGGACGTCCATGCTTTTATACATTTAAACACTTCTCACAAGCATGTATGCATGTTCTATACGTGCAGTAATCTTGAATGCACCATATACCCCATTTGACCCAACCTCACCTCTATCATGTCTATTAAAATCTAAAGATTAATTTATTGTGTACCGATAGTCAACTGAGGATATGTTATATTACATTAATAAGTTTTAAGATAAGATTTTCAAGGGACAGTGGGTTAGCTCAGTAGTAAAATCATCTGTGTATTAGGGCTGGGACCATTAACTCAGGTACTCTGGTTGGGCTGGACCTGAGTAGGACCCCGCTACCCACAATGCCAACAGGACTACCAGTACCTGTGGTTATTCACATGATATGTTGTTTTATGACAATAACACTAACAGTAAAACTCCATTGTTACATGACAAGTCAACCCGTGCTTGTCGTAAGAGGCGACTATGCTTGTCGTAAAAGTCGACTATGCTTGTCTTGAGAGGCGACTATGCTTGCCGTAAAAGTCGACTATGCTTGTCGAAAGAGGCAACTATGCTTGTCGTTAAAGTCAACTATGCTTGTCATAAGAGGCGACTATGCTTGTCGTAAGAGGCGACTAACCGGATCTGGTGGTCAGGCTCGCTGACTTGGTTGATGCATGTCATCGATCCTAATTGCGCGGATCTATGCTCATGATATCAATCACTAGATTTTCTGGTCCAGACTTGATTATTTACAGACTGCCGTCATATTGCTGGAATATTGCCGAATGCGGCGTTAAACAACAAACAAACATCTATTCCCAATTCTTGAGACCTTCAGTGGTTACCTGGTAGGGTAGTCGGGGTCAGGTACCCAGGTACCATATATAGACCCGTCCCTGTCCTATTGCATATCAAACCATACCTATGTGACTTCACCAAGTACTATTTCCCTTCGAGCTATCTGTGTATCCAGCAATGCCCGTGTGAGGCTTTAATTTACCAAGTACTATTTCCCTTGCAGCTATCTGTGTAACCAGCAATGCCCGTGTGTGACTTTAATTTACCAAGTACTATTTCCCCTGCAGCTATCTGTGTAACCAGCAATGCCCGTGTGAGACTTTAATTTACCAAGTACTATTTCCCTTGCAGCTATCTGTGTATCCAGCAATGCCTGTGTGAGACTTTGACAAGTACTATTTCCCTTGCAGCTATCTGTGTATCCAGCAATGCCTGTGGGAGACTTTGACAAGTACCGTATTTTCTTGAGTATAGTGCGCACCCATGTATAATGCGCATCCCCCTCTAGCGGGTTCAATATTTTGGAAAAAAAGAAATTTGAATATTATGCGCAGAAATTTTTTACACCGTACCCTTTCAGCGAAGTCCGGCAAACGAACGGGTGCTGAGAAACTTCGTCAGTACAAATTCGAAATTTGAGATAAAAAATCACCAGACATGTTTATTTACCGTTTAAATAGTATTTATTGTTCTGCTAGGCATTGTTTTATATTTAGGGATTAAGATTACCTTGCGTATTTTCTCGTAAACTAAGCTGAAAACAGCAATCAGCTGTACACACGTTTTCTTGGAATCGACCGGTGATTCGGTCAAGACACACCCAATGATATAACTTTATAAGATTTTTAATGCAAGGATCGGCAACAATTGTATCTGAAACTATTTTATTTATCAGGAATAATATATTCCATTATTTTCTTAATTATATGCAACCTTTAATAAACATATTTAAAATAATAATAACCCTAAGCGAAGCAGCTGATCGCTATTCCCGGGCATTATTTTTTACATGGAACATGTCTGACCAGTCACCGTCAAGGCTCACGTGCACATGATCACGTGATCGCGAGAATTTCATGTTGACATAGAATCGTCAAACAAAAACAAATATGACTTTTAACGAGTCAAAGTATGTCATTTATGATATATGTATCCATTCTCTGTCAACTAAAGTTTGTTTCAAGGCGTCAATAGCGGTATTCTGACCGTGGTTGCTGTTAATAACGGTGAGTTGTGCGATCTTCCGATCGCTTCACACACGATTTCGTCGAAATTAATAAAAACAATATTATCAGATTATAAGGAATTTTGAATAAAATCAATGAAATAAGTTACAAACATAAGTCCTGATATACAAAGAACACTTTTTATAGCCAGACAGTGTAATTACATGATTATTTTGCGTACTTCAGTATGGATTTGTTGACATGGTATTCCCGGTGTTTCGTGCTCACGGTAATGTCTTTCCATAGGGGGAAAAAACATCCAAACTCATAATTCGTGTATTATGCGCATCCCCTTCTACACAGCTGTGTTTTTTCGAAAAAAAGTGCGCACTATACTCAAGAAAATACGGTACTATTTCCCTTGCAGCTATCTGTGTATCCAGAAATGCCCGTGTGAGACTTTGACAAGTACTATTTCCCTTGCAGCTATCTGTATATCCAGCAATGCCTGTGTGAGACTTTGACAAGTACTATTTCCCTTGCAGCTATCTGTGTTTCCAGAAATGCCCGTGTGAGACTTTGACAAGTACTATTTCCCTTGCAGCTATCTGTGTATCCAGAAATGCCCGTGTGAGGCTTTACCAAGTACTATTTCCCTTGCAGCTATCTGTGTATCCAGCAATGCCTGTGTGACGCTTTACCAAGTACTATTTCCCTTGCAGCTATCTGTGTATCCAGCAATGCCTGTGTGAGACTTTGACAAGTACTATTTCCCTTGCAGCTATCTGTGTATCCAGCAATGCCTGTGTGAGACTTTGACAAGTACTATTTCCCTTGCAGCTATCTGTGTATCCAGAAATGCCTGTGTGAGACTTTGACAAGTACTATTTCCCTTGCAGCTATCTGTGTATCCAGCAATGCCTCTGTGTGAGACTTTGACAAGTACTATTTCCCTTGCAGCTATCTGTGTTTCCAGAAATGCCCGTGTGAGACTTTGACAAGTACTATTTCCCTTGCAGCTATCTGTGTATCCAGAAATGCCCGTGTGAGGCTTTACCAAGTACAATTTCCCTTGCAGCTATCTGTGTATCCAGCAATGCCTCTGTGTGAGACTTTGACAAGTACTATTTCCCTTGCAGCTATCTGTGTATCCAGCAATGCCCCTGTGCGACTTTAATTTACCAAGTACCATTTCCCTTGCAGCTATCTGTGTATCCAGCAATGCCTGTGTGAGACTTTAATTTACCAAGTACTTTACCAAGTACTATTTCCCTTGCAGCTATCTGTGTATCCAGAAATGCCTGTGTGAGACTTTAATTTACCAAGAACTATTTCCCTTGCAACTATCTGTGTATCCAGCAATGCCTCTGTGTGAGACTTTAATTTACCAAGTACTATTTACCTTGCAGCTATCTGTGTATCCAGCAATGCCTGTGTGAGGCTTTAACAAGAACTATTTCCCTTGCAGCTATCTGTGTATCCAGCAATGCCCGTGTGAGACTTTGACAAGTACTATTTCCCTTGCAGCTATCTGTGTATCCAGCAATGCCCCTGTGCGACTTTAATTTACCAAGTACCATTTCCCTTGCAGCTATCTGTGTATCCAGCAATGCCTGTGTGAGACTTTAATTTACCAAGTACTTTACCAAGTACTATTTCCCTTGCAGCTATCTGTGTATCCAGAAATGCCTGTGTGAGACTTTAATTTACCAAGAACTATTTCCCTTGCAACTATCTGTGTATCCAGCAATGCCTCTGTGTGAGACTTTAATTTACCAAGTACTATTTCCCTTGCAGCTATCTGTGTAACCAGCAATGCCTGTGTGAAACTTAACCAAGTACTATTTCCCTTGCAGCTATCAGTGTATCCAGCAATGCCCATGTGAGACTTTGACATATACTATTTCCCTTGCAGCTATCTGTGTAACCAGCAATGCCTGTATGAGACTTTAATTTACCAAGTACTATTTCCCTTGCAGCTATCTGTGTATCCAGCAATGCCTGTGTGAGACTTTAATTTACCAAGTACCATTTCCCTTGCAGCTATCTGTGTATCCAGCAATGCCCGTGTGAGACTTTAATTTACCAAGTACTATTTCCCTTGCAGCTATCTGTGTATCCAGCAATGCCTGTGTGAGACTTTAATTTACCAAGTACTATTTCCCTTGCAGCTATCTGTGTATCCAGCAATGCCTGTGTGAGACTTTAATTTACCAAGTACTATTTCCCTTGCAGCTATCTGTGTATCCAGAAATGCCTGTGTGAGACTTTAATTTACCAAGAACTATTTCCCTTGCAACTATCTGTGTATCCAGCAATGCCTGTGTGAGGCTTTACCAAGAACTGTTTCCCTTGCAGCTATCTGTGTATCCAGCAATGCCTGTGTGAGACTTTAATTTACCAAGTACCATTTCCCTTGCAGCTATCTGTGTATCCAGCAATGCCTGTGTGAGACTTTAATTTACCAAGTACTATTTCCCTCGCAGCTATCAGTGTATCCAGCAATGCCTGTGTGAGACTTTAATTTACCAAGTACTATCTCCCTTGCAGCTATCTGTGTATCCAGCAATGCCCATGTGAGACTTTAATTTACCAAGTACTATTTCCCCCGAGCTATCTGTGTATCCAGCAATGTCCGTGTGAGACTTTAATTTACCAAGTACTATCTCCCTTGCAGCTATCAGTGTATCCAGCAATGCCTGTATGAGACTTTAATTTACCAAGTACTATTTCCCTTGCAGCTATCTGTGTATCTAGCAATGCACGTGTGAGACTTTAATTTACCAAGTACTATTTCCCTTGCAGCTATCAGTGTATCCAGCAATGCCTGTGTGAGGCTTTACCATGTCCTCAGTGGTTGAAATGACGGATAGAAATGACAATGTCACCGCAGTCCAAGTTTCCAGCACCTCTCACAGAGTTAATAATATAGGGGTAAGAATCTTATTCATGTGTGTCAGGGGGCGGACGGGTAGCCTAGTGGTTAAAGCGCTCGCTCGTCACGCCGAAGACCCGGGTTCGATTCCCGACATGGGTACAATGTGTGAAGACCATTTCTGGTGTCCCCCGCCGTGATATTGCTGGAATAGTGCTAAAAGCGGCGTAACACCATACTCACTCACTCACTCATGTTTGTCAGGTTCCATTTTGGGTGGTGAATGGGACAAGTTCCCGATCAAGCTGTACATGCAGGTGCCTTGACAGCATGGCCTGTCTGTGTGCTAAATAATGTGTCAGGGTTTTACCTTGAATTACAAAACTAGGGGTCAGGGGAACCCCCAATAATTACTTTTAAGGGTCCTTGCAGGCAATATTAGGGTCCTGTAATGTAAATTGGTGTAGTGTACTGTACATCTTGATAATTAATTTGGAGTCTTGAATGAATCAATGATCATGTGGACAGTGGTTATTATTGATGGATGCAATAACAGACACCTATCACTGCTCTTGATCTGCTGTAGGTACAATGTGTATTATTGTCCATCCTTCGGGATATACAGTATTTTTTTTCTTCATCCATTCTCTACATTTGTGCGTACTGGACGCTTATGTGTGTTCACTGATGTGTGTTTTGTTGTTATAACAGGGGGCGGTCGGGTAGCCTAGTGGTTAAATCGTTTGCTCGTCACACCGAAGACCCGGGTTCGATTCCCGACATGGGTACAATGTGTGAAGCCCATTTCTGGTGGCCCCCCGCCGTGATATTGCTGAAATATTGCTAAAATATTGCTAAAAACAGCATAAAACCATACTCACTCACTCACTGTTCTAACAGCCATTTGAACATTACAAAGTATCACTCTTCTGGACAGAGTTATAGTTCATCCAGCTATTCCTCCCTGCCACCCTTTACCGTGCTCATTATATCAATCACTGGTTTTTCTGGTCCACACTCAATTATTTAACATTGTGTTTCAGGTTGATGTCTTGTTTTTGGATTATTCTTGCTGTGGTGTTGCATGTTTAAAAAATACCAGAGAGAAAATATGATTATTAGGCTAAAAAAAATAATAGTCTTGGTTCTCAGGCACCAGCTGCATCATCATAAAGTTCGCAACACGTTTCATTTATATTTTCATTTAAAAAAACATATTTAAAATTCCTTAAATATTCCAAGTCCAACAGCAGTCAAATACTGTATTCCAGTATTTTGCTCATCAAGGAATACATTTATGTAGGAAGGCCCTTTCCCAGGTTGATTGTACACAACTGTTTATTTGATTACGGACCCCTGCACTATATTTTTAAAACCAATGCCTGAGAACCAGTTCTTTAATTTTTTTTAAGCCTTATTTACAATATTATTTACTTTGCTCCAAAATGTTGACAATAAGTTCCATTGTGATACGACCCGTGAAGATCCGGGGTAGAATAGGTCTTCAGCAACCCATGCTTACCGTAAAAGGATCGGGTGGTCAGGCTCACTGACTTAGTTGATGCATGCCATCGTATCCCAGTTGCGTAGAGCGATGCTGATGACACAATCACTGGATTGTCTGGTCCAGACTTGATTATTTACAGACCGTCGTCATATAGCTGGAATATTTCTGAGTGTGGCGTTTAACAACAAACCAATCAACCAACCAATCCATTGTGATAATGGCAGCACATTTGTTTGGATGGTGACATAATGTGGATTTATTATCCATTTGATTTAAGAAGACGGAGGATATAGGGATCAGCATGGAGTATTGTTAAGTGTGGAGTTAAACAACAAACAAATAAACAAACAAACAAACAAACAATAGGGTCCTTTTCAATTGAAATGTTTGTTTCTATCAAAATTATTTATTTTCAGAAGCTTAGTGTTAGTCTAGCTTGTGAAAACGATGAGGACCCACCGCTGTGGTATGGCAATGAGCCAGCGAACATGTATGAAAAACATTGATTCATGTGCACTGCAGTCATTAGCCAGTCATTCTGACAGGTGACCTGTGTCACATGATCTACATAACTGTACCATGCTGTCAGGGGTGAAGAATTTGTCAGGGTGATAGGTGATAGGTGTCACAGCTAGTTAGTCATGTTGTTCAGGCTCAGACTACGGCCTTGATGTGTTACTAGCAGAGACAGTGTTATAGGCAGGAATGGGTTGTGAGATTGCAGCATTCTCTGCTCTATTTTAATGATGAACTGAGAAAATGAACATTTTTCATGCTGTAGGGTCTCTATGCCATACGGCCTTGATGTGTTACTAGGAGAGACGGTGTAAAGGTCGGAACGTATTGTGCTCTATTTTAATGATTAACATTTTGTCTTGATGTGGGGTCCTGACAGCCTTGATGTGTTACTAGCAGAGACAGTGTAAAGGCAGGAACCTGTTGTCAGATTGCAGCACTCTCTGCTCTATGTTAATGATGAACTGAGAAAATTAACATTTTTCTTGATGTTGGGTCCTGACGGCCTTGATGTGTTCCTAGCAGAGACAGTGTTATAGGCAGGAAGATTGCAACATTTTCTTTTTTTCAATGATGAACTGAGAAAATTAACTTTTTTCTTGATGTGGGGTGCTGATGGCCTTGATGTGTTCCTAATAGAGACTGTGTTATAGGCAGGAACGTGTTCTGATATTGCAGTATTCTCCTTCTTTCACTGATGTACCAAAAATAACGGAGGACATTTTTTAGACTAAGGGGTCATGATGGCCTTGTGTGCCTCTAGTGGCAACAGTGTTATAGGTGTGAACGTCTTGTAGTGAGATGTCAACTTTCTTGACGCATGACACAGATTGAGATGACTGCCAATCACAAATACCAGGCAAACATACAGATGAAGTGGCTTGGATATATGATATGGTCGCTGTGTCGGAATCGTGGGAACTTGGAAGAAAGTTTGTGTTATCCAGGGTTCGTAGTCCTGCACCATGACTGTTGAATTTATGTTTTAGGTATTCTTTTTACTAAAAGCTTAGTTAAGTCAAGATCAAACTAACCAAGCCTAAACCAGCAGAAGAGGAAATGTTCTTTCGAAAAAATATTTTTATTATTTTAATGTTTTCATTGACTAAGTGTTGGTCTTCAGTGTTCGGTACAACAGGTCGCCGCGAATAGCTGCAAAATTGCTCAATATTATCTCACTCACTCACTCAGTACAACAGGGGAAATTTGTGCTTAATTTGGATACTTGGGACTCCGAAAAGAGTTCGAGACATCAAGGACCTTGACACATCCAAGTTGGACGAAACAAGGTTCAACTGTACTAGAGGTAGTGTTAAAAGTGGGAACGTGTCATCAAGGTATTGGGAGATTGCAACTTTCGCGACACCTTTTCACTGATAAATTACTGGCACCTATTTGGTAACTGTGGTGATGGATGTGTTAATTGTTGTTAACTGTAGAGCAGTGTTACAGGTCGGAACGTGTTGTTGTGAAATCAAGACTCTGTAGTTGTACAATCACTGACGGATACAGCAAATATTGGCAAACATCCAGATGTTGGGTATGATGGCTGAAATATGTTTATTGTTGAGACAGCGCTAAATGTGGGAACTTGTTGTGAGATCTCAACTTTCTCCTCACTTTCCACATATAAACAAAGCAAATATCGCTCACATTTTGAATCTGTCAGGTGTCGATGTGTTGATATTGTAGACAGTGTTCTCCTGGTTGGAGGTGGTGTTTTGAGATCTTAGCGTTCAAGATCTAGATCGCTGATGCACACAGCCATTAACAGGAAAATATTGGATTCTGTCAGGTGTCGATGTGTTAATATTGTAGTTCACGGTTGGAGGTGGTGCTTTGAGATCTTAGCGTTCAAGATCTAAATTGCTGATACACACAGCCATTAACAGGAAAATATTGGATGCTGCGTGGTGTCGATGTGTTAATATTGTAGACAGTGTTCACGGTTGGAGGTGGTGCTTTGAGATCTTAGCGTTCAAGATCTAAATTGCTGATACACACAGCCATTAACAGGAAAATATTGGATGCTGCGTGGTGTCGATGTGTTAATATTGTAGACAGTGTTCACGGTTGGAGGTGGTGCTTTGAGATTTTAATGTTCCTGGAGGAGATTGCTGATGTGGGAGTCATAATGGTAGGCTTTTCATCTTGTATATAGGCTAGTCTCTTTTATCATGTTTATTGAATTGCTATTTATCTTTTTTTACTTTTCTTTTTTTGAATATTGTATAGATTCCTTCGACACTTAAATAATGAATAGTTAAAAATAATGAAATATGAAAATCATTATTTTTCTCTGCTGAACAGGCTGAATTTTTTCACCACAAAAATGTGCAAAATGTATTTATTAAGCTATATGTTTCAAGTATGAAAAATACTCACCAAGCATTTGGATGTGTGTGACGCACTTGCTAATTTTACCCCACGTAACTAGTTGATCAGTTTTTGCTGAATCAATGTCCTGTGTTTGGGTAATTACTAAACTCTCACACCCGTGAAGATCCGGGGTAGAATAGGTCTTGAGCAACCCATGCTTGCCGTAAAAGGCGACTATGCTTGTTGTAAGAGGCGACTAATGGGATCGGGTTGTCAGGCTTGCTGACTTGGTTGATGCATGTCATTATATCCCAATTGCGTGGATTAATGCTCATGATGTGAATCACTGGATTGTCTGGTCCAGACTCCATTATTTACAGACTGCCGTCATATACCGTATTTTCTTGAGTATAGTGCACACTTTTTTTTGAATAAACACAGCTGTGTAGAAGGGGGTGCGCATTATACACAAATTATGAGTTTGGATGTTTTTTTCCCCCATGGAAAGACATTACCGTGAGCACGAAACACCGGAAATAACCATGTCAACAAATCCATACTGAAGTACGCAAAATAATCATGTAATTACACTGTCTGACTATAAAAAAGTGTTCTTTGTATATCTGGACTTATGTTTGTTACTTATTTCATTAATTTTATTCAAAATTCCTTTTTATTAAATTTTTTATTAATTTCGGCGAAATCGTGTGTGAAGTGATCGGAAGATCGCACAACTCACCGTTATTAACAGCAACCACGGTCAGAATACCGCTATTGACGCCTTGAAACGAACTTTAGTTGACAGAGAATGGATACATATATCATAAATGACATACTTTGACTCGTTAAAAGTCATATTTGTTTTTGTTAGACGATTCTATGTCAACATGAAATTCTCGCGATCACGTGCGCGTGAGCCTTGACGGTGACTGGTCAGACTGGTTCCATGTAAAAAATAATACCCGGGAATAGCGATCAGCTGCTTCGCTTAGGGTTATTATTATTTTAAATATGTTTAGTAAAGGCTACATATAATTAAGAAAATAATGGAATATATTATTCCTGATAAAAAAAAATAGTTTCAGATACACTTGTTGCCGATCCTTGCATTAAAAATCCTATAAAGTTATTTCATTGGGTGTGTCTTGACCGAATCACCGGTCAATTCCAAGAAAACGTGTGTACAGCTGGTTGCTGTTTCCGGCTTAGTTTACGAGAAAATACACAAGGTAATCTTAATCCCTAGATATAAAACAATGCCTAGCAGAACAATAAATACTATTTAAACGGTAAATAAACATGTCTGGTGATTTTTTATCTCAAATTTCGAATTTGTACTGACAAAGTTTCTCAGCACCCGTTCGTTTGCCGGATTTCGCTGAAAGGGTACGGTGTAAATATTTTCTGCGCATAATATTCAAATTTCTTTTTTTCCAAAATATTGAACCCGCTAGAGGGGGGTGCGCATTATACATGGGTGCGCACTATACTCAAGAAAATACGGTAACTGGAATATTGCCGAGTGCAGCGTTACTGAACTGAACTCACACATCAGTCTAGAAGGTGTGTGGGTGGTGTCAGTCAAGTAACAGCTGAAGACATATTTATTTCCATGTATTAAATATTTGATATTAATAGAACCATAAATACGAAACAAACTACTCAACAAACCAACTAGCTATAATGCTATTAATGACTCGGCTGATGCATGTAATCGTATCCCAACTTGATGGATGCTATTTCCTGTCAGTCACTGGATCGTCTGGTCTAGACTCAATTATGTACAGACCGCCGTCATATAGCTGGAATATTGCTGACTGCTGTATTAGACACCAATTGGGACAAACAAACCAATAAAACTAAACAACTTCTGATAAATGGGGTTGCAGTTGTAACTCTTATGGAAGCATAAAGTGAAGGAGGGGAAATGGGGTTTAATGTTGCGTTCAAGATTATTGAGCCACCAACATTCCACTCTCCGGGCACCCATTCTATCCATGAGACCCAATCTCCTACCCAGAGTTCCATGTGGCTGGCAGCCAGCCAGCATAGTACCTCTGCCACAGGCCAGCGCCATGTGACGATTCGTCACACCTTTCACAGTCCATTCAAGATATTGCATATGCTTTTCATCCGTTTCATGTTTGACAAGTTTACACATTTTCATAAACAAATGTCAAAGAATGGTTACGGTTCATTAAGAAAGTATCCTAATACGTGAAAATCTACTAGTTATCCTTTGTTTACATTGATTGTAAGTCTCCACGTGCTGTCATCGAAGCCCAACGGAGAGCAAGTGATATGGTCACTTTGATGTATAAATATATATTGTCATGAAATTCACTGTCGCAGTTGTAGTAGCATATCTATATAATTATGCAAAACAATATGTTAAGAGCCCCCAAATACTTGCATTAATCTGTTCTATACTGATTTCTGAAAGAGCGCATTTGTTTACAAACAAGAGAAAGTCTGGTCACATGATATGCAAATTAGCCTGTGGCAGTGGCGTTATGCTGAGTCAGCATTGTGCCGGAGTGTGCATGAGACCATGTTTTACCAGAGAACGGAAGGTTGGTGGTTCGATGCCTGTCCGCATCATACTTAAAGACATTCAAATATGGTACTTGTTCTTACCCTATCTGGAGCTCGGTATTTGGGGCATTAAATGACTGGTCGGCTCAGAATTAGTATACTGTCTGAGTAGGGTATCTATGTTAAACTGTGGTGCGGCCTAGTGCTAAGACTGACATAAGTCTGGATTAGTACAATCAGACACACGCACACTCTCTTGTCGCAATGTAAGTTCAATAATCTTCCATGCGACATTAAATCCCATTTCACCTCATCTCATCAGAATATTAAGTGCCTGGTTCCATAGACTTTGCCCATTAACTAGGTGTGAGACTTATTTCACTGTCCCATATATATTTTTTGGGCTGTAGTTCCAATTAATTAGACTGTGCAGAGTTACGTCCCTGGCGCCCGTCAGAAACCTATGATTGTGGGTTCGAGTCCCGGTTTGCCCTGATTATGTTTCTAGGTTTGTCAGCACCATACCTGTGCTTGTGGGTAAACGTCTGGGACCTGCATCACTTCGGGCTTTCCTCCCACATTAAACTGACATGACACAATTTTATGGGAATACTGTTAAAAGCGGCATTAAACCCAACTCACTCACTCACTCACTCACTGAAATACGGTATACCAGTAATACCATGCAGTCCTATTTGCCTGACACTAGGTTAGAATGAACAAGTACATACAATATGTTGTATACGTGGTATAACAGTATACCGGTAATACCATGCAGTCCTATTAGCCTGACACAGGGTTAGAAGGAACAAATACATACAATATGTTGTATACGTGGTATAACAGTATACCAGTAATACCATGCAGTCCTATTAGCCTGACACGGGGTTAGAAGGAACAAATACATACAATATGTTGGCTGTAATTGCATCAATGGCCTAAGCCACATTAGCTGCTAAGTGATATGATCTCAGGTTGACATGCATATATTGTCAACTGTTGTGTGAAGGTTTAGTATAATCTGATTGATCACAAAGACGCTGTGATCTGGTTGTGATTGCTTGGTCCAAGTGTTTCTTTGCCAACTATTGACTTCCCAGCAGAGAAATGTCAGCTACTCCACCAGTGTCGGCCCCGAGGGTTAAACAAGAGCTACACTGGCCTCGTGTGATCTGCACTGTGTTTCTCCAGTTTCCTGATTTGTCAGTGTTCCAGAAGTATTTCCGGTCTCCTGACCTAATGTAATCCTAAACCTTGTTTTTCCTGTGTTGTACCATAGCCTTTTTGGCCATCACTGTCTTCATTTCAAAGCAGGAGTGGGGCGGTCGAGCAGCCTAGTGGTTAAAGCGTTCGCTCGTCACGCCGAAGACCCGGGTTCGAATCCCGACATGGGTACAATGTGTGAAGCCCATTTCTGGTGTCCCCCGCCGTGATATTGCTGGATTATTGCTAAAAGTGGCGTAAAACCCAACTCACTCACTCACTCAAAGCAGGAGTTTGCTGACAGGCTGCAAATGACCGTTAATAATGAAGAGTGTGTATGTACAGGGTGATGATCTAAACAATACCGAGCTGTACAAAATTGACATGGACATGGGAATCTTCAGATTTGAAATATAACTAAAATATTCAAAAAGATTCCAAATAAACCTATAGCTTGTTAGGGAAGAGAATTTACGGATGTCAACTTCTTTATTATGAGGAACATGTTTCGGAGTATATGCCTACTCCTTCATCAGGTGAATAGCTCCTTTTTCACCCACTTTTTCCAAATCTGTAAAGCAAACGTGAGAACTGATCTGACCTAACATTATTGCATTCTATTCATGTGTACTTCCTGCGATGAAGTCGCGGTTCCAATGTAATTTGGTTTAATGATATGTGGAGAGAAATTTGGCTTACTGTGCGTCTGCTTGTGAAATGTCAGACACACACAACGCTACTCTGAAGCTGAGAACTTGGCAAACAGTCAATTTGATCCAATGTTTTTGTGGCTAAGTAGTTTAGTCAGCCACTACAGAATAAAGAACAGTTAGTCCCTGTGTGTGACTTTCTTGTTGGCAAAGTAGTGAAGTCAGCCACTACAGATGAAGAACAGTTAGTCCCTATGTGTGACTTTCTTGTTGGCAAAGTAGTATAGTCAGCCACTACAGATAAAGAACAGTTAGTCCCCATGTGTGACTTTCTTGTTGGCAAAGTAGTGAAGTCAGTCACTACAGATAAAGAACAGTTAGTCCCCATGTGACTTTCTTGTTGGCAAAGTAGTGAAGTCGGCCACTACAGATAAAGAACAGTTATTCCCTATGTGTGACTTTCTTGTTGGCGAAGTAGTGAAGTCAGCCACTACAGATAAAGAACAGTTAGTCCCCATGTGACTTTCTTGTTGGCAAAGTAGTGAAGTCAGTCACTACAGATAAAGAACAGTTAGTCCATGTGTGACTTTCTTGTTGGCAAAGTAGTGAAGTCGGCCACTACAGATAAAGAACAGTTAGTCCCTATGTGTGACTTTCTTGTTGGCAAAGTAGTGAAGTCAGCCACTACAGATAAAGAACAGTTAGTCCCCATGTGTGACATTCTTGTTGGCAAAGTAGTGAAGTCAGCCACTACAGATAAAGAACAGTTAGTCCCCATGTGTGACTTTCTTGTTGGCAAAGTAGTGAAGTCAGCCACTACAGATAATGAACAGTTAGTCCCCATGTGTGACTTTCTTGTTGGCAAAGTAGTGAAGTCAGCCACTACAGATAAAGAACAGTTAGTCCCCATGTGTGACATTCTTGTTGGCAAAGTAGTGAAGTCAGCCACTACAGATAAAGAACAGTTAGTCCCCATGTGTGACTTTCTTGTTGGCAAAGTAGTGAAGTCGGCCACTACAGATAAAGGACAGTTAGTCCCTATGTGTGATTTTCTTGTTGGCAAAGTAGTGAAGTCAGCCACTACAGATAATGAACAGTTAGTCCCTATGTGTGACTTTCTTGTTGGCATAGTAGTGAAGTCAGCCACTACAGATGAAGAACAGTTGGTCCCCATGTGTGACTTTCTTGTTGGCAAAGTAGTGAAGTCAGCCACTACAGATAAAGAACAGGTGGTCCCTATGTGTGACTTTCTTGTTGGCAAAGTAGTGAAGTCAGCCACTACAGATAAAGAACAGTTAGTCCCCATGTGTGACATTCTTGTTGGCAAAGTAGTGAAGTCAGCCACTACAGATAAAGAACAGTTAGTCCCCATGTGTGACTTTCTTGTTGGCAAAGTAGTGAAGTCAGCCACTACAGATAATGAACAGTTAGTCCCCATGTGTGACTTTCTTGTTGGCAAAGTAGTGAAGTCGGCCACTACAGATAAAGAACAGTTAGTCCCTATGTGTGACTTTCTTGTTGGCAAAGTAGTGAAGTCAGCCACTACAGATAATGAACAGTTAGTCCCTATGTGTGACTTTCTTGTTGGCATAGTAGTGAAGTCAGCCACTACAGATGAAGAACAGTTGGTCCCCATGTGTGACTTTCTTGTTGGCAAAGTAGTGAAGTCAGCCACTACAGATAAAGAACAGGTGGTCCCTATGTGTGACTTTCTTGTTGGCTTATTTGTCAGTCCCCAGGGACTTGCAGTCCAAGCCTAATTTTACCAGTATAAACTGGTAATTACCAGTTAACGGGAAGAGGGCATGGGAGTCCCTGTCATCAAGGGGACCGCAATTCCCTGTGCAGAGTAATGTCCCTTTGGCAGGTCAGGAACCTATGAGATTGGGTACGAATCCTGATTATGTTTCTAGGTTTTTCAGCACCATGCCTGTGCTTGTGGGTTTCACCAAGGGATAAATGTAAAGACTGTGACTTCAGGGTTTATGCTCCCACATCAAGTTAACACACTGAAATACCATTCAAAGGAGTATTAAACCAAATCTCAACCCTTCAAAGTGGCAAGACCCAACTCACTGAATTACATCGGCTCCAACATGTTCATCTGACGCTTCCCCGATTACATCATAAACAAAGAATGTTGTCAGTCTGCCAGTATCTCCCATCCTGTCTTACTCAACACATGCTCACTCATGTTAAGAAGGCAGAACGGAAGTGCATTGAGTAGTGGCTTTCAGGTATCGTCAGATAAGATAGAAAAAAACACAAGTCAATAAAAGTATTACACCCTGCGGCTTGCTGTGTGGTGATATGTTTGATATCAAATGACACACGGGTGAGATTCTATTTATCATCCAACATCACTCCTCCAAGTTTTCAGTCCATGACCAGTATAAGCAGTGTCATGAGTTTAAAAAGTAGCTAAGCAGCTTCAGATGCTGAGGGATTAGTGATGTTGTTTGATTGTGATGTCATGTTAACTGATGATGTCACAATGGTCTGCAAAGCTTTGTGATGTAATGTTATGAATATCACCTAAAAGAGTTGGCTAGATCTCATCCAAGCGATATCTCCTTATGGAGTCCAGTTGGGGATGATAAATTAATTTCTTGATGTTCAGTCAGAGAAAGATATGGCCCAAAAACCCTGACTCTAAAACTATTTTCCAGTTTTTCACGAAATGCAACACAGCTTTATCACCATCCTGAAATTGTTACAATTTTATGTCACTAGCATACATTGATTGCCCTTCGCTGTGGACTTGCTATCTTAACTGGAAAGCAGAATTCTACTGACATACAACAAATTGAAGTCTTTCAAAGTAAAGAGTTCACAGTTTAAAGAAACCCCCAAACACTGACCTATTTTGGGATCGGCTGAAATATACAGATACGTATGGGGTATCCTTGCTATTTATCTTTAGATCTGATGGTATATATGTTACCGTATTCAACGTAATAAGCGCCCAGGGCGCTCTCAAAATTAGAAATAGGGGGCTCTTATTAGAATATTATTTTGGTGAAAAAAAGAGAGTTGAAAGATAAACTTCGTGGTTTATGCTGACAGCCTGAAATGTTTATATACGACATATATTTTTCCAGAATTTAATTGCCCATAATTAAGGGTGCATATAACACACGAGTGCGTATTATAGAATCAAGAATCAAGAATCAAGAATTTTTATTGTACGGAACACCCTCGTAGGGCAGGGTACAAACTAACTACATATGGAATAAATATAACTATCAACATGAGAGGTATATATACATAATGTACATTATATATATAAATATTACATATTATTTCATTCATAGTGTATAAACATTTATATATATATATATCATGAGGTGGCTGGCAGCGTGTACTTTAATGATGCTGATACTGTACAGATAAGACATAATAATAGTCATAAGGTCATATCTTGATGTTGTCTATAAGAGAGGTTCTTTTAATAAACATGTCGGAGATAGTTTGTGAAACATATTTTGCACTTTCAGGACAGGGGTTCAGGATATTTGCTAGGATTTTATTATCATTTTTGCAGGTTTGGAGGTCTAGTGTTCGAAGAAGTGTCTGCCTTTCGTTCTGATAATTTGGACAGTACAAAAGGAAGTGTTTCTCATCTTCTATCTTATTTAGGTTACATAATTTACATATTCTCTGGTCGACAGGCGTGTTAGTGTATCGGCCTCTTTCAATCTCCAGATTATGGCAACTGAGTCTTAATTTGGTTAAAGCTAATCTATGATCTTTACATTTTACAGCTGAAACATACTTCTTAAGTTCAAATTTATCTTTAATAAGTCCTAGATGCCTAAGTTTGTGGGAGTTATCAGTGTTTACTTGGTCACTTTCAATGAGAAATATATTTCTAAATTTTGTTTGAAGAGCTTCATAGAATTTTGAGCAAGGGGCATTTTCACTGTTGGATTTGGGAAGTAGGTGTGCCATCATATATTTGATCGAGGATGTCCAGGATATTTTTTGTGAGGCCAAGAGAATATCCTCCTGGTATGCATCGAATAAGAGCCTGTCACCTTCCAAGCCTCTCAGGCGCTGGTAATATCTAAACATAGACATATATATTTGTAAAGTAAGAGGGTACATTCCTAATTCACTGAGGCATCCAATATTACTCGACTTTTTTGGTACTCCTAGAATCTGTTTTGCTATTTTGATAGTGATCTCATTACATAGTTGTTTTGACCAGTTATGATACATTTCATGTGAGGGTCTTAGAAGGCTGCAGCCCCATACCTCGGCTCCATATGACGCAATGGGTACAATTAAGACATTATACAAGCGAATGAGAATGTCTGCTGGGAGATGAGAAGTTGATTTCAGTGAACTTTTGATCTTATACCATGCTCGCATGGCCTTTCCTCTCAGTGTATTGACAGCGGCCTTGAAAGATCCAGTCCTCATTAGTACTACTCCAAGATAGGAGTAGGAGTCCACTACATCAACGATTTGATGGCCCAATTTAAATTGAAGTTTATGTTCTTTTGAGGAGCCCCCAAATACAATTATTTTAGTTTTGGATAAGTTAACTTTAAGTTTCCAATGTTCAGTGAAGGTCTGTAGGCTGTTAAGACTGTTTTGCAGACCACAAGCAGAGCATGAAAATAGTACAAGGTCATCAGCAAATAGTAAGTGGGTTAGGGTCTTATCATTTAGTAGGGGGGCATTGTTAGAATTGTCTGACATGAGGTAGTCCTGGAGGTCATTTACGTAGATACTGAAGAGGGTAGGGCTGCAGACACATCCTTGCTTGACACCAATATTAGAACAAATTGGGGTACTGGAGCCTTCTTGAGTTTTCACAGCATAATAGAGTGTAGAGTATATATTATCAAGTAGATTATAGATTTTCCCATTTATGTTGTTATTTAGTAGCTTGTGTCTTAGACCATTTCTCCACACAGTGTCAAAAGCTTTACTAAAATCAACAAAGCAAGCATACAATTTCTTCTTAGACTTCTTATATTTCTGAATCAGAGTCCGCAGTATGAAGATGTTATCAGATGTTCTAAAATCTTTTCTAAAGCCAGCCTGTCTCTTATCAAACAACTTGGATGATTCCATGTGTGATATGATTCGCGAGTTGATAATAGCGAGCACAAATTTAGATAGGCAGCTTCCGAGGGCAATCCCTCTGTAGTTATTAACATCGTCAACATCCCCCTTCTTGTATATTGGAACATGAGAATAAATAAATCTTGTGTACATTGACAATCGAAAGGGGTGCTAATTGGGATTGTTCACTAGCCAATATATCAGCAAATATCTCTGTGGGCGCTTATTAGAGCGGGGCGCTTATTACGTCGAATATAGTATGTATTTATGGTTCCATGACACACAAAAAAAATTTGCATAAGTTTTCAAGTACATCAAGCACATCTAAATATATATGCCATAACTGGTTATCACAGTCAAAAGCTTTATGTTGTGTTTGTGCAATATTTCAGCTATATGACAGCGGCCCTTAAATAATCACGTCTGGACCAGACAATCCAGTGATAATCATGAGCATCGATCCACGCAATTGGGATACGATGACATGCATCAACCAAGTCAGCTAGTCTGACCACCCGATCCCGTTAGTCGCTTCTTACAACAAGCATAGTCGCCTGTTAAGGCAAGCATGGGTTGCTGAAGACCTATTCTTATGACCCCGGATCTTCACAGGTCCGTCGCTTTATGGCTGAGATATTGTGTTGTAATGTTACAGGTTGACTCACTCACTTACTCTGTTGTAACGGTATCAGTGACCTCATTCAGTGACCTCATGACCAGTGGGTGACATCATATTTAAATAGTGTGTCACTTTGATGTCATACTGCTTCAAATGACCAATCAGAATTGATGTGATGAACATGTGCAGATATAGAATAGTTATTCCACTTGATTTGGCAAGGCTTGTGGGAAATGTCATTTTTGTAACTCACATCCATTAATCTATAAACATATTTCAAATATTATATTATTTGTTCAGTATATATGTACACTTCCTTAGGTCCAGTTCTTATTTTGTGATAATAATTTGAGCTGTCAAATGTTTGATAGAATGTGTGCTCTGTGGACCAAATTTGTATACATGGTGTATATTTGCCATTTTAGATCTGCCTTAGTCAATTTCTATTTTACGTAATAGAGAAAAAAGGGTTTTAATAGTTTTAAGAAGTCAAAATGGATAAGACTTATGCACTTTCAAGTTTTTGAAAATCTGAATTACCCCCGGTGGGGAAATGGAATCATTTTGTGAAAATCATCATCATCATCATCATCATCATCATCATCATCATCAGTAATAACCTACTCACTGACATGGCTAATAGAAATCACTGGTCCACTATGCCCGACATTGAATTGCCACAGTAGAGGCAAGAGGCAATATTGTGAAATTGTTAGCTAGTTACTGACACATCTGTACCACACACTTTATCATACACTATGTCATATGTATGGATTGATTAGTTAGGTTTAAGTGATAATTATTGATTTTGTCAAGTGTTTTTAGATTTGGTGCTGTCACTTGAGTCGGCTGTTACTCTATTTGTCCGCCACTTCATTTTAGCGATATGTTGTTGATATCAGTTCGGTTGACCATGATTGACACAGTTACATTCGCTTTGTATCATCCAAAACTGGCTCCCACAGGAGATATCACTTTGGTGAGATCAAGCATATCTGCATTGTAGATATTTCTGCAATGAAATTGCATCACAATGTTTTGCAGACCATTGTCATGTCATTGGTTACCCTGACTTCACAATCAAATGACATCACTTAAATTGCTCTGCTACTGAAGCTGTTAGCAGTACTTCTTACACTTAAGACACTGCTTTTTACTGTCTACCAACTGAAAAAGTTGGAAGAATGATGTTGGATGATAAATATAATCTCACCCTTGTGTCTTTTGACATCAAATATATCAACACTCATTCGAACCCACAATCATAGGTTTCTGGCGTGCCCAAGGGACGCAACTCTGCACAGCGAATTGCGGCTCCATAGATGACTGGGTCAGCCGTGCCCCAACAGTGATATGAAGAAGTAGAGGGATTGTTTATATAACCTTAATCATTGTTTGTTTGTTTGTTTGTTTGTTTGTTTGTCTTTAAGACTTTTATCAAGATGTTGGATGGGATTCCAGTGTAAGATTGAACAAAATCAGCCATTGACATTCTGAATTTTAAGGTATATATCTTGCCAGGATATAAAATTTCAGCTCTATGTAACACGCAATGTATTGTTTTATTAATTCAAACAGCTGTACTTTCTTGCCTACTCAGGGCTGAACGCTAAAAAACATTGAGTCTGGAGTTTTAGGGGTTGGTCAGTTCTGGGAAACAAGATATTTTGTTTTTTGGCCTGAGCCACGGCTGACCTGACATAGGATGTTCATTCCTGCAAGCACCTGCCGGTCAGACTGACCCAGCTAGCCAACAGCTGCACTTGATCAAGCAGGTGTGCATGTTTACATAACTACATAGAGTCAGGGTGACTCTTGTTTAAGCTGCTTTATAAGTCTGTGTTGAACTTCGTTGTTACAATATGGCAGACCATGGTTAGCCTAGTGGCTACATGTTATGTTATCTACCTCAAACCATTACTTTTTTATTTGTTGGATAACAGATTGTTTTTTTTCAAAGTCAGAAGTTGGCATCTTCCCGAGGCAAGGGAGTTAACTGACTGTAATAGTTCTGTTTCCACCCTTGCCGAACTGGGCTTGAATTTCTGGGCTCGATCGTAGTGCCGCCATTGGCTATTACGAGTTATGTCCCTTCTATGTCCCTCCAATCAGATTCCACCTCTCATATCACTTCCATTTGCTTCAAACAAAATGCCCGCGCCCCGTCAAGATGATCTGATCAATAATCAAGATCTATATTGTAATAAAATGAGTCTTACTTCGCGAAGTGCATCACGGGAGCATCTTGATTAAAAATATGAAAAGATTTGATAAAAATATGTTGATGCTAAATTTTTGCGTATCCTGCAATCAACCGAAATCTGCACTGTAGTTTATGAACCAGATGTCTATTTCATTAGACGGTTTTGATTAGACTATTTTTTATTAGACTCATTAGTCCAGCCGAAATATTACTCCATAATTCCATCCTAGTTCGGCAAGGGCGGAAACTGGACTTTTTTTGTCAGGTAACTCTCTTGCCTCGGGAAGATGGAAGTCGGAGGAAAGAATAATATGTAAGTTTAAACAAAGCTGCCATCGGCTTTTTGTTCTAAGCTGGATTACAGAATGTTTTTACAAGTGATATCTGTTAAGAGCGAAAATATAGAAATTTAAAAATTGAATTTGCCATCTTTATCGTAGTCTGCTGGAATTTTGTTTTGGTCATTTTGTTTTCTTGGAAGAGTTCATTTTGGCAAAGCCTGCACATCAAGGATAAAGGACAAAACTTTTGGTAGAAATGCATGTAATTTTGCCGTGACGGTAGACTGAACGATTCAGTGAGTCATTAGTGTCAAATCGATTATGATGAGCATCATAAGTTTTAGCATTTTTTGAAAACACTGAGTAATCTCAAACTAGTGTTGCGTGTATGACATGGCAGAGAAAAAATAAGTATAAATTTGGATTTTATATTTTGTTCAACTTTGAAGAAAAAAGGGTCGGCAGCGTATCCCCTTGTTCCAACAAATATAAACTAGTGGCCTCACTGTATACCATGGTATACATGCAACTTTGTTATTATTTGCTATTTATGCTTATCGCTATTTCATATGTTTAATTTTTGAACATTTTGCTCTTTTTCTGTTACATTGCTTTGTTCAACTTTTCTAGGCTCTGAAATTCCGCCAGCGCCCGATGAAGGTAAATACTGCACGTTTTTGTTTGCTTGCTTTTGCTTGCTCTTGATACAATAACCATGTTATAGTCTTGTCAGTTCGCCCCTCATATTGATGGTTGTCGTGGTTACAAGATTTCTGATTCTGACATTACCTTGTAACGTTGTTAGTGAAACCGAAATTGTCTGACAGTGATGTGTAATTAACATTGAATTAAACTAATTACGTCATTAGGAGCTGCATACTTAGCAGCATCCAACAGTGAGACCCCTTCATCCGAAGATGGTTCAGATGCGTTTCCAGGAATTTGATTAGATTTTGGAGAGGTGTGATTCTGGCTGTTTGGACCATTATCTCAGTTGGGATCGTGAAACTGAATATTTGGAATTCAGGAAATGGATGTAATTTTGGAGAAATAGGGAAATGATCTCGTTGTCCTTCGGGTGCTGTGTGAATTGGTACAGGACTGTGTGTAAAACAGGCCCTCTCCTGAGGGAGAGATTATATCAAATTTCAGATCGCAACCTGTAGTATGTGTAATTTTAAGTCTTGATTGATGATGTTGTTTTTCTTTCCCCTAGCTGTTTGTGACTGTGTGAAGAGCCTGTCATTTGACAAAAAAAGTATGTGTGTTTCTGGTCTCAGAAGCGACTGTAATCTGAAACCCTTGATCCTAAACATTTTTTTCTCGCGATAATGTGGTGTGGCACTTTGGATTTGGTCACCATCAGGTATTGGTTCAAAACGGCATTTTCCGTTTCTTATGCCACCAGCATACATGTGTTTTGTTTCAAGTGTAGACTGAGATATTGTCCCAGAAATAAAGGTATCTTATTTAAAAATATATATCTACAAAATAAAAATAATAAAATCCAGATGGAGCCTAGAACTATCCTTAATTTCAGAGCTGAGGCAATCTAGACTTGCCAAATCATTCTAGACTTGAGTTAGACTCCTTTTAATATTTTTCTCTAGGGTCTGGGAGACTTCACACTTTCATTACATTTGGAAGGCGGTGTGAGGCTTTTATCATTTTTACTGTAAATTACCGTTTCTAAAAGTCATTTATTTTTGTAAGAAAACAAAACTTATTTTTTAGGGTTGAAATATAAAACACACATATTTGGGTTTGCTGAAATGGGCAACCCTTGGCATTTTTAACATTTATTGACTGGTGTTGATATGTGATACCTAAAGACAAGAGGGGCACATTCTCTATAAACACAGTCACTGTAATCCAGGTACCTTGTGACCCCCTCCGTGGTCGGGTGGTATAGTGCCTGCTTGGAGAGTGGAAGGTTACGGGCCGCATCATTCCAAAAGATGGTACTTGTTGTTACCCTGCCTGGCGCTCGGCATTAAGGGACTAAAACAAGGACAGGTCGGCTCAGAGTCAGTTTACTGTCTGCGTGGCGTATCCATGTTAAACTGACTTTGTGAGCTGATGATTAGTTGCCTCACTCGGAGAGTCTGGGTTTGAATCCCGGTAGGTACTTTCCTAAGAATTGTTATCCTGTATAACATTTGTTACATTGGACCGCTTTCTAAAAGGCATTGTTTATTCATAATATTTACAAGCTGATGATAATATTGCTACCTGCTGTGCTAACAAACATTCACTCAATAAATATCACTTGACCATGTTAACATGCGTAGTTTAACGATATATTCAGCATCACGAGAGAAAAATATGTAGATTGACAATATTTTAAAAATAGGAAAAACAACTTTTTAAGATTCAGATCTTCATTGCAAAATAGCATCAAAGCATTTGTCTCCAAAATTGAGCACAGTGGTACTATCAATATTATCTGTTTGATGCTTATCAAAATATTTCGATAAGCGTTATTCATGTTTATTCCCAGAAATACAAGCATATGTGGGAAATCCCTTATAAATAAGAAGTAGAGTGCCCGTCATGCTCTGCAACTAATTGTCCTCATAACATTCAAGTGAGACTCATCTCGGATGCCAAATATGAATATTATTGATTTATTTACATCAGTCGACTAAGGTCGTGGTAGCCATTTTTCCGCCTCTGCAGTTATTGATTGAAGCAGTGGAGCTGGGACAATATTAAAGTCTGCTTCACAAAACTCGGCGTCCATCACACCAGTGTAGTTTGTTTGTTTGTTTGTTGTTTTAATCATGCACTCAGCAATACTCCAGCGGTCTGTAAATAATCAGGTCTGGATCAGACAATCCAGTGATTTTACATCATGAGCTGCAATCTACGCACTTGGGATACGATGACATGCATCAACCAAGTCAGCGAGCCTGACCACTCGATCCCGTTAGTCGCCTCTTACGACAAGCATAGTCGCCTTTTATGGCAAGCATGGGTTGCTGAAGACCTATTCTACCCCGGATCTTCACAGGTCTATATCAGCATGTATATTAACTCATATGCTTACTCAGATCCTTGTACTTGCCTTTACATGTCATCGATCCATTGCATGGATCGATGCTCATGATATTAATCACCGGATTGTCTGGTCCAGACACGATTATATACAGACCGCCGTCATATAGTTGGAATATTGCTGAGTGGGACGTAAAACAACAAACCAACCAACCAACTTGCCTTTACAACAAGCATGGCTTTCTGAAGACCAATTATAACCCAGATCTTCAAGGGGAATGTACCAGAGTTGACAATCAAGGATATGGTTAGTCCATGACGCATTATTTGTCAGATTTTCATCCAAATTTTTTCAATATATGGGCAGGGAGGCATTTTTGGTATCATTTTTTTTTCAAACAAATTGTTCAAGGCATCTGTGTTCTAGGGTTGGGACGGGTAACTCGGGTACTCAGGTTGGGTGTGGTCGGGCCGGGTCAGCCGGTCGGGTCAGGTGGGTACTGAGAAGAACCCGGGTACCCACAGGACTACCCAGACCTGTGATTAGTCAGGTTACAGATTGTTTAATGACAAAAACTATCTATGACTCTATGGTTACGCTACAAGTCACTAATGTTTGCATTTCCGTCTGACTATGCACCCATTCCTTCTGAGTTCAGTCAAATTCGACCCGTGAAGATCCGGGGTAGAATAGGTCTTCAGCAACCCATGCTTGCCGTAAAAGGTGACTATGCTCGTCGTAAGAGGCGACTAACGGGATCCGGTGGTCAGACTCACTGACTTGGTTGATGCATGTCATCGATGACAGTTGCGTGGATCGATGCTCATGATATTAATCACTGAATTGTCTGGTCCAGACTTGATTATTTACAGACCCCCATCATATAGCTGAAATATTTTTGAGTGCGGCGTTAAACAACAAACAATTGTCATCATTCTTGTGACAAGATGACATGAGCTGGTGAGTTAGGTAGTGAGTACTGTACTCATGATATCAATCACTGGATTTCCTGGCCCTTTTACAGTGGGACGAATGCTGAGTGCTTCTTTAAACAAGAAACACAATTCAATCATACCATTTGAAAATGAATATGAAAGAAAATTTTTAAATAATCTTTCCTTTTACATAGATTAAATGCATTCAGTTCTTGATTCAGGACGTCCATTTTATTTGAAATATTTGTTTTCCGTCAACTCAAAGATATAATTATTTTATTACATATGGAGTGGTAAGCAATACTAAGCAGCCATTCTTTCTCATGTGTCAGTAAGTATTGACAAACTTCAGTTGAAGATGGTTGGATGGCCATGATAGTTTCATCTGATTTAAAAACTCACTATAAACATATATAGCACTCTCCATTGTTAACAAATGAGCATAATAAATAGAAATTTAGTTTGATGAAAAGAGTTCATTTGTTACAAAAGAAATTCAAAACTTGCAAATTATTTGATATTAATATATTTTGAGTTCACATTAGCAAAAGGATGTTTGAAAATGAATTATTTCTTTTGTTACAAAAGAAATTCAAAACTTTTGAATTCACATTAGCCGAAGGATATGGGAAAATGTATTATCTCATCAGAGCAAAGTATCGGTGATGTTGGAGAGATGCAATCACGTTAATCTTATTATTCCGAACAGGCCATTTGATTTGCTGGAGGCAACAATGCTGTTTGCTCAGTTGTCATGGGCAATATGTGATATATCGCCTGGTGAATAGGCTGCTTCGCCACACTAACCCACACTGCCTTCTCCCTATTGGAAAGCTTCTATATTAATAAGCAGGGAGTTGGATGATAATTGACAGTCATTCACTCGATACACTGATAATTAGGAAATTATTTATTAATGAGTGGTTTTTCATGTTTATCCACGGCTATTTTGCGACCTTTTTCCTGATAAGTTGTGTTTTGTTAAAAGGATGTTAGTGGGCGGGAATGGTGTATAGTTAGCATGATTAGTCTTGTATTTTGTTTTTTGTTTATTTTTAGTTTTGTTTTGTATGCCTATTACCGTATTCGATGTAATAAGCGTCCCGCCCTAATAAGCTCCCACAGCGATATTTGCTAATATATTGGCTAGTGTACAATCCCAATTACCACCCCTTCTGATTGATCAATGTACACAAAACTTATTTCTTCGTGTATAATACGCACTCGTGTGTTATTTGCACCCTCAAATATGGGCAATTAAATTCTGGAAAATATATCTGTCGTGTATAATATTCACCAACTTTTCTTTTGTATCATTTCAGGCCGTCAGCATAAACCATAAAATTTACAATCTTTCAACTGTTTTTTTTCTCACCAAAGTTATATTCTAATAAGAGACCCCTATTTCTAATTTTGAGAGCGCCCTGGGCACTTATTAAGTCGAATACGGTATGCCAAATATGACAGTGGCAGGTCCAGGGAATGGTGTTAGGTTTGGAGTTCATATCCTCCATTTTAAAATTAACATTTGGAATCCAAAGTCATAAGCCCTCCAAATACCTTCTTATCTGGGTGTCTAACTATAGTTAAGGTGATACACATGATATATATTATGTATCACACGTTGGTACAGGAACACCCTGGTAACTCTTGTAGAGGCTGGTTATAATGGTGATACAGATGATATATATTTTGTATCACATCTCGGTACAGGAACACCCTGGTAAATCGTGTAGAGGCTGGTTATAATGGTGATACACATGATATATATTTTGTATCACATCTCGGTACAGGAACACCCTGGTAACTCTTGTAGAGGCTGGTTATAATGGTGATACACATGATATATATTATGTATCACACCTCGGTACAGGAACACCCTGGTAACTCTTGTAGAGGCTGGTTATAATGGTGATACACATGATATATATTTTGCATCACACCTGCACAGGAGCGACCGCCTCCATGGTCTAGTGGTAGAGCGTCTGCCCGGAGAGCATAAGGCCGGGATTCAATCCCCAGCCGTGTCACACCAAAAGACGCATAAAGATGGTACTTGTTGTTACCCTGCCTGGCGCTCGACATTAAGGGGCCGAAACAAGGAATGGTCGACTCGGAGGCAGTAAACTGTGTATTAGTGGGGTATTCATGTTAAACAGCGGCATAGTATCTCAGTGAGCTAGCACTATAAATTGGCATCAGTCCGAACAAGTACAAGCAGCCACACACACACACATAGTGATACAAATAATATAATCCTTGTATCAACCCTAATCGTGAAGAGGAACATCAAGATGATCAGCCTAATGGAAAGGCGGGTCCTCCTATGGGAAATACCACATCCACACTTCCTCCCCTGAAAGATGCAGACAGGTGGAGCCAGGAAATCAATAGAGAGGTTCTATATTGGCTCCATTTAGTCTGGACCTAGTTCTATTTGATCTGCAGGGCTGCTGCAGGAGGCAAAGCAACACTGATGAATGTATAATGGCATACAAGGCCCACACAGATCCGCTTCCATGGTGTGACCACTCAGGATCAACAGGGACGTCTACAGGTTCCATACTGGTGTTCGGCCCTATTGATAGCGTACCAGGTTATGGTGTCTTTCCAACCAGAGCTCGAGGGCCCCCGGAGCTTGAATGAAATAGTGGAGGGGTGTTGGGTCTTTGCACGTCAGATGTCCCTGAGACTGTATGGTTATATTGGAAACTCTGAAGTGTGACCTTTTTGCACTTAACTATTTTTTTTAATCGGGCTGAATTATCTCCCTTAGTCATCAAGAGTGTTTGAATTTACAGAACTGTCACAAATGTCATCTTCATTTGAGTTGTTTTGTTAATTGGAGAGAAACCGCCATGGCTTTTCAGAATCAGCTTTAATTTTTGTTTCTTGACACAAGTAAGACCCTGTCAGACTGGTTTACGTGTTACTGTAGGAAGTGTTCACCCTCACAGCCTGACTCTATTAATAGCCTAACCCAATGTGATTAACCAGTAGAAGTTACTGGCCCACGCCTGTCACAGGGCATTGGATAATTAAGTACATTATTGACGTTATTCTTTGAGGCTCACATCACAGGGGCCTTCCTGACTCATGTGTCATATTTGGTGGTTATTGCTTCTCAAGAAGCCCTGTGGGCATTCTCAGTTACAGTAGTTCCACAGGAACCTATGCTGATGGTTAGAGCTGATTCAATAGATTGGGTGGTCAGGCTCAGTGACTTGCTTGATTGTATGTCATATCCTGGCAGTGGATCGTTGCTCAAAACAGCAATCGTTTGTAGAAGTTGACTGCTTAAGGTGCTCGTGGGTTTCACCAAAGTGGTAAAAGTCTAAGACCTGTGTCCCTTCAGGCTTTTCTCCCACATGAAGCACACATGCTGTGATATAACTGGAATACTGTTCAAAGCGGTATTAAACCCAACTCACTCACTCACTCACTCACTCACTCACTCACGACCGCCTCCGTGGTCTAGTGGTAGAGCGTCCGCCCGGAGAGCGAAAGGTCCGGGGTTCGATCCCCAGCCGCATCATACCAAAAGACGTTTAAAGATGGTACTTGTTGTTACCCTGTCTGGCAATCGGCATTAAGGGCTGAAACAAGGACTGTATACTATATCGGAGTCAGTATACTGTGTCTGAGTGGTGTATTCATGTTAAACTGCGGCATGGTATCTCAGTGTGCTAGCACTATAAATCGGCATCAGTCCGGACTAGTACAAGCAGCAATACACACATACATACACGTGCATGCAGGTTGCTATATAAGTGCAATAATCTTAAACGCGACGTTAAACCCCATTTCACCGCACCTCACCTCACTCACTCACTCACTCACTGGACAATTACAAAACATTTCTTTTGCTAAGTATGTCAAGTGTTTAACACCCCACTCCAAATATTCCAGCTGTATGATTGCGGTTTGTAAATAGTGGAGTCTGGACCAGACAGTCCAGTGATTGACATCATGAGCATTGATGTGCGCAGTTGGGATACAATTACATGCACCAACCAAGTCAGCAAGTTAGCAACCTCTTTCAAGCATGGGTTGTTGAAAACCAATCCTAACCCAGATCTTCGTGGGGTGGACATTATTTATGACTATGGTAACATTAATTGTTTGGGAATATTGACTGACATTTACTACAGACATGGTGCCACATATCAGCCTCTGATAGATTCCTGCATCTGCTAGATTGAGCCCCTGCACCATGTGACCCCAGCAGGAGGTGTCCGACCCCATCAGTGTCCTGTCCAAGATGACAACATCTGATGTTGTGCACTGTAACATACAGATCTCATTTCCATTTGTTGCATCAGGTTATTATGGTGATTTCTCAATATGCCATGAATCTGCTGGATGTTATGATGTCACTGTGTGATATACAGAATATCTCCCGGTGTTATAGCCACCATGAGGAGGGTCTGGATTGGTACCTTCATGTATTGATTCCACTTCATGTTGATTTGGAGATGATAGTGGTTGCAGTATGCTGATTTTCTTGATATGCCAAAGCTCTGTTGGACGTGTTTGCCGTCATTGTGTGAATATGTAATGGGTTACACCATCATATGGAGGCCACTTGTGGTTCCGTTGTCTGAGACACTGTAGAATTGCATACCAGAAATATATGATGGCAGGGATTTATCTCGACCTGCCCAAAGGCCAATATTCTGCACCAAGCCAGCCCTCTAAGTAGCGACCATTTTGGTGGCTAATGCGACGTAAATCTATGATTGGCGACCTAAATTTATCTACTCCTCGCCACTTGGCAATCTAAAAGTGAACATACCTGGCAACAATATATGTTTGAGATACCTGTTGGCTCCCTGACAAAAAATGCCAAGTTTCGAATCCAAGATAAATCCCAAGATCTTGGGTGCTATGCTCATATTTGCCATGTTTCTTGATATTATTTGAATATTGCTAAAAGCAGCGTAAAACCCAACTCTCTTGTTGCTCCCCACCCCTTTGAAGCCTCACATTGGAGGAGCAGTGTGTCTACCATTTGTCACCACTCGCCTCTCCGTAACCTGTAAGAAGACTCATCCCCCTATCAATGAATGATATGTGGGAAAATACAACAAACCAGAATGCGTGTATGATTTCAAGTTCTTTGTCAAAGAATCCCTCAGAAATAATTTTTGATTTTACATGTGTCTTACATCTAGAAATATACCCAAGACAAAGTTAGATGTGTTCAATCTTACTGTTTAATTCCACATGTCCAGATGTGCTTTAAATTGCATCTGTAATATATATAATATATGGGGAAATATATGTGAACTATTACACAACGAGTTGACAATTGTTTTAGTTATCAGCTGGTTATGCCTGTTTGCACTAAGACGGAACCCGGTCGCAAAAATGGCAATGAGAGGGTCACGAGTCACTATTCGGCTTGTCCCGGAATAACGCGAGTTGGTCATGATTGTGTGTCTACATACTGATGGGGTATATCATAGTACATACTCCCAGTTCCGCTAGTTGCTACCCACCCCTGTAGAGCCTCACTATGGAGGGGTGTTTACATACTGGTGGTGTATATATCAGTACATACTCCCAGTTCCGCTAGTTGCTACCCACCCCTGTAGAACCTCACTATGGAGGGGTGTTTACATACTGGTGGTGTATATATCAGTACATGCTTCCAGTTCCGCTAGTTGCTACCCACCCCTGTAGAACCTCACTATGGAGGAGTGTTTACATACTGATCGTGTATATATCAGTACATGCTTCCAGTTCCGCTAGTTGCTACCCACCCCTGTAGAACCTCACTATGGAGGAGTGTTTACATACTGGTGGTGTATATATCAGTACATGCTTCCAGTTCCTCTAGTTGCTACCCACCCCTGTAGAACCTCACTATGGAGGAGTGTTTACATACTGGTCGTGTATATATCAGTACATGCTTCCAGTTCCGCTAGTTGCTACCCACCCCTGTAGAGCCCCACTATGGGGGGGGTGTTTACATACTGGTGGTGTATATATCGTACATGCTCCCCAGTAAAGTGATCCCTTTGTTCATCAGGGTCAGAGGATGAGCTGGTCCTGTGCCAGGAATCCAGCATCAATACATCTGTTGCCATGATGATGGTAACTTGTAGAATAACTGGCGATATTGCAGGGAGATATAATACATAATCTTACTCCAGGCGGAGGCAGGCTGCTGATGCTAATTTGATTGATGATCATTGGTTCTGTATTTGATGGAAACATAATGGCTATTGAATAATTTTGTATCTGCTAATTGATCTCAAAGAATGTTGACTGCCTCTGTAGTCTAGTGGATGAGCGTCCGCCCGGGGAGCAGAAGGTCTGGGGTTCGATCCCCTGCTGTGTTATACCAAGAGATAGATGGAACTTGTTGTCACCCCCTGTTGGCATTAAGGGGCTAAAACAAGGACTGGTCGGCTCGGAGTCAGTATATTCTGTGGTGATATAATGCACTGGATAATCAACGATGGCATATTCATTTTTTTTAACTGAGAGTGTTTACAATTTCAGAGAACTAACAAAACAAATCATGCATCTTCACATGGTGACTAATTTTGCATTTCTGGTATCATAAATATTGTTGGTAGTGTTAACCTCTATATTGCAACCCGTGAAGATCCGGAGTAGAATAGGTCTTCAGTAACCCATGAAGATCCGGGGTAGAATAGGTCTTCAGCAACCCATGAAGATCCGGGGTAGAATAGGTCTTCAGCATCCCCTGAAGATCCGGGGTAGAATAGGTCTTCAGCAACCCGTGAAGATCCGGGGTAGAATAGGTCTTCAGCAACCCGTGAAGATCTGGGGTAGAATAGGTCTTCAGCAACCCGTGAAGATCCGGGGTAGAATAGGTCTTAAGCAACCCATGAAGATCCGGGGTAGAATAGGTCTTCAGCAACCCATGAAGATCCGGGGTAGAATAGGTCTTCAGCAACCCTTGCTTGCCATCAGAGGCGACTATGCTTGTAAGAGGCGTCTAACGGGATCGAGTGATCAGACTCACTGACTTTGTTGACTGATCCATGTAATTATATTCCAATTCCAAGGATTGATGCTCATGACATCAATTACTTGATTGTCTGGTCCGGACTCAGTTCTTTACAGACCACTGTCATTTCCTGGAATATTGCTGAGTGCAGCATTAAACAACAAACAAACAAACAAAAGCTTCAATGATGATTGGGACCTCTTCATCATTTCATGGTTTAGAAATTTGAAGCCCTGGGGTTTCAGGTTAGAATTTGTTTGTTTTATCAGTGACCTGATCTTCATGGTAGGTGGAGAAAAAGTATAAATGAGGTAAAAAAATGACTGCACCAAGGATTTCTGAAATTGTCATGGAGTAAATTATCCTTCCACATCGATATAATTTTTCTTATTTGCTGAAATTTGTAAATAGATTTGCCTGGAAGATAAAATAATCCTGTGATTGAATTCCACATTTGTGAAAATTTATTTGGAGTATCTTTATGTCAAAGTCATAAATACAACAAACGCCTCATGGACCTGACAGCATGAAGCTTGTTGGACTCTGACTCACGAGAAACACTGCCTCCTCTTCCATGTGACCTTGACCTCCACACATCCTGCACGTGGCCATAACAAATAAATTGGAAGCATCGGTATATCGTTCTGTGGGTGCATTGATTGGGGATGTTAGCATTGCAGATTTCATAGCTGCCAAGGTCTGAGCTTTGTGGCCTTAATTCTAAGTAAACAGCTTGAGGCAGTGTATAAATGGCAGTGTATAGGTCTTGAATACGTTTACATCAATCAACAGTTTGTTTGCATTTTGCTATTTGGACAGAAAACAGAAGCTAAGGTCAAGTTTATTTTTTCAAATAATGAGTGCCAAGAGTTCATTTGTAATGAATTTTTTCTCAAAATCAGTTTAAAATTTTGGATAGTACATCTTCAAATTACGATTATAATTTTGTTGAGTTGGTGTGAATCAGAAACTGCTGAGTCATGTTCCATTTGGTTTGAATCAAGGGATTGAACTGTTCCTAATGTGAGGCAATATTTTGATAGCGATAGCATCGTTACGAAAACTTCGGCCCAATAAATAAATTATAAGATTTCATCCAATTTATCAAAAGAGGGATGGAGTCATTTTATTTTGTGTATTTTTAAACAAGGCTTCTGTGTACGTTAACGTGGTTAATGGATGTGATTAGCATGAAGCGTGAGTGTTTAGTAGGACAAGTGTATAGTGTGTAACTCATACCATAAAACCCCTGTAACACTATCAAAATCTTTGATAAAAAACTTGTTCAAAGATCATTTTGACCAAGATTTTGATAGTGAATCATGCTTGTTGGTTCTGATGCCAGTTTAACCCCCACCCGCCCTGAATATGATCCATGGACTGCCACACATTTCCTCAAGCTTGTCGGTTCTGATGCAAGTTTAACCCTCCCCCCAATCCCCATCCCCCATCCACCCCCACCACCACCACCCCTGGTTATGATCCATGGACTGTCAACACATTCAACATGCCTGAGACCCGTGAAGATTCCAGGGTAGAATAGGTCTTCAGCAACCCATACTTGCCATTAAAGGTGACCATGCTTGTCGTAAAAGCCGACTAACGAGATTGGGTGGTCAGGCTCGCTGACTTGGTTGATGCATGTCATCGATCCCAATGCATGGATCAATGCACATGATGTCAATCACTGGATTGTCTGGTCAAAACTCGATTATTTTACAGACCGCCATCGTATAGCTGGAATATTGCTGAGTGCGGCGTTAAACAACAAGCAAACAAACAAACAAACAAACATGCCTGAGGGTCCTGATGCCAGTATAATCCTGGTTATCACCGTTGCTCCATCAACACTTACCCCATGGTAATTACAGCAATGGGAGATGGCAGTTTTAAACCATGTTTTACAAACTCTCAACTCTTGAACATACATATATTCTGACAATACAATTGCATAAAAATACATGATTGATTTTAATTTAAACATATTTTATTCACAAAAAGGGAATGGGATTGGGTACAAGTTCTCCAACTTAGTCCACCTCCTCCCAGATATTTATGCCATTGATTTACAGCTTGTACTAAACATGAGTGAGTGAGTGAGTTTGGTTTTACGCCGCTTTTAGCAATATTCCAGCAATATCACGGTGGGGGACACCACAAATGGGCTTCACACATTGTACCCATGTCGGGATTCGAACCTGGGTCTTCGGCGTGACGAGTGAACGCTTTAACCACTAGGCTACCCGACCGCCATGTACTAAACATGAACGGAACAGAAGAAAAGAAAAATATAGGAAAGATAAATAAACAGTGAGAGAAGTCTAGAATGATTTGGTGATGCACTGCTCATAGCACGCCAGAGCAGGTTCGAATGCACCGATAATTGTCATGCACAGAATTCTGCATGATCCTTTTAATGTTCTTACTGCAAAACGACAAAACACATCATCTTCCCAGCAGATTCGGACATATCATAATTCAGAATGATAATATCGGTATTAATGGAAACATGAGGACGGTTATTGACTTATTAATGCTATTTTCCATATTTCTTTGAAGTAAGTGCATGTCAGCTTCAATGCAGCAAAAGACGGAAATCGAATATTTTACACTCCGTTGTAATAAAGAGCTTGATTCATATTTGATGAGGCTGAGCACTTAACCGTATTTGATAAGCTCCTATCTGGGGCATTATTTATGTAATGCGTCCAAGGAATAAATTGTAATAAAAATGCTGTTATTGTGTTCTGGTCACGGTGGGAAGCTGGTGTTGAATGCATGATCATATTGCTTGTACGGTCCGATCACTGGCGTTCGGTCCTTGGGTCTGACTCATACCTGTTGAGGTGTGAATGTGTCATTAGGGAAGCAGTATCAGCATTCTAACACTCCCCTATCATAGGGAACAAAGCAATAAGATTTATAAAAGGGGTGTAATTTGAAGGGTGATGTCTTAAAGAAAATAGCCTCTTTATAGACACAGAAATAAGTCCAGATCAATTTTGTTTCTTGTTTTATAGAATTTCTTGGTTAAATTGGAAAATGCAAAAAGAGATTTGTCTTGGTTGAATCGAGTTTAATTTTCTACAAAATTTATAACAAATGGTGTAACAAAGATATTTAAAATCAATTACAGCATTTGAATTTGCAATTTTAGGGAGATATTTGGATATCCTGATAATAAAAGCACTTTGAATAGATACTTTTTGGAAGAGTTACCATGGCAACATCTGTACAGATCATATCTTTATGAAATAAATCTCATCCTGATTACACAATGTTATTATCTAGTTCTTGCCAGTCTTGCTGAAGCTTTTAACTTGTTCACAAGCATGAGGCGTAACTCGTAAAGTTCCGATAACATTAAGGCCCGATAACATCTAAATGTGTATTCCCTGTCAAGATTGCATCCTGCATATTCATGCATATATGCAGATCAGTGAACTGTGCCAGTCATTGTGTGTTGTCAGCAGGTGCACGGATAGCCTGTCTCACAGTCACTGAACCATACCATTTCCCTTCCGTCCAGCCTGTACTGTAATGCTACAGTCCTAAGTGAAGCAAGTCTAGATTTTTCACAGGTCTCCCATCTCAGTGATCTCATTTGGGCTCCTTTTCAATATAAATGGACTGCCTTTGTTCTCTAGTGGTAGAGAGTGGAAGGACCAGGGTTCAATCTCCGACCGTGTCATATCAAAAGACGTTAAGAGATATGGTACTTGTTGTTATCTTGTCTGGCGCTAGGCATTAAGGGGCTAAAACAAGGACAGGTCGGCTCGGAGTCAGTATACTGTGTCTGAGTGGGGTATTCATGTTAAACTGTGGCATGGTATCTCAGTGAGCTAGCACTATGAATCGGCATCAGTCCGGACTAGTACAAGCAGCCACACACACACACACACACACGTGCATACACATCGATATATAAGTGTAATATTCTTGGACGTGACGTTAAACCCCATTTTCCCTCACCTTCAATATATATGTAGTTACTTGTTTAACAATGAAAATGAAATTATTTCCGAGCCGAAGCGTTAGTCCACACAGGTATTTATGGTGTTATATGCTCGTTCTATTGATTATGACAAAATGGAATGACTCATTTTACACAAAACAATACTACCAGTGAGGCATTGATTATTGTGTGATAATCATATTGCTGGTCGGCCTATTGTTGGTTGTTCATTGATTTTGGTACCCTTGGTAGGGAGTTTGATGAAGGAGAGCACAAAGGCCGTCAGAACGACATTATTAGATTATTTGTAATTGATGTTCGTGGTTTATTTTCATTTGATGAAGTTTTTTGTGCAGTGTTATACCTGTTGAAAGATGATTTTTCAGGATACCCAATCATCTGTGTTCATTTGCAGTGGTACAGATTTAAAAACTACCACGTCAAGTTGATTACAGTATATTACCGAGTTAGGCTGAGATCAAAATCAATTGCAAAAGAAAGGGGGTCGGCCTATGCTCTAAACCAATGTGCCTGTGAAGATCGGGGTAGAATACTGGTCTTCAGCAATCCATGCTTGCCGTAAAAGGTGACTATGCTTGTTGTAAAAGGTGACTAACAGGATCAGGTGGTCAGGCTCGCTGACTTGGTTGATGCATGTCCTCGTGTCCCAATTGCTTAGATCTATGCTCATGATGTCAATCACTGGATTGTCTGGTCCTGACTCAATTACAGACCGCCGTGATATAGCTTGAATATTGCTGAGTGCTGCGTTAAACAACAAACAAACAAACAATCAGAGCCAGTGTTTTTTTAAAGTGCTTTTCAGTGACTCTGGTCTACTGCGATTTTGATAGTAGTTGCCTGTATATACATATTTACAATGTAAACAAAAAAAAGTAAGGGATTGTCAATATTTTTTAGATGTTTTTTTAGTTAATTTCTTATAAATATCCCCAAAAGTATTCATGTTCCCTAACTTATTTTGTTCAGTATACATTAATTGGATATATCTTCATTGGGATATCGTTACGTAATATATCATGATGTTTCAGGTGCTTTGATCAACCAGTAGAGTATTTACAGAAGTCATGATCAAACTGTAAAGTTTTTAGAGTATTGGTTAAAAAGCTCTTTGATCGATCTTTATCAAACTGCTGGCAGGCTTGCCTGCACACACAAAATATACATTTTTGTTTATTCATTTTCATGTTCTTTTGACTACTGATTGAGTTAAGAAAGCATCCTCAGATACGATAAATAGTGTTTCCGTGAATTAGTCATCCATCGCTACCTGTGTTGACCTTGACATTGACTGAAGATGATGGTCACTTAGGCTGAGTCATGTAGTGTGTGTCCATCTTGACCGTGGTACTACTGCCACTCACAGTAAGCTGCTTGATGTCATTCATGCACCACAGGCCCTGGAGCACATAGTACCGCCAAGAGTCCGTCATTAGCACCACTGTGATGCAGCGTGCTTCATGCCATTCATACAGTCAATCCTTCATCAAACAGCGTGGCACACGGTTGTCCTTCAATCGCTCCCAGCACTGTGTCAATAGGGGCAAGCAAATAACCTGACAAAGGCTGTCAGTGGAAGAGGCTTGGTGGAAGATCAAGATCAGTGATGAAGGTTCATGTGAGCCCCTTTGCAAAAACATGACGATAATTTTCTATATTTGAGGGCCAGTGTTGTAGCCTAGTGGTTAAAGTGTTCTCTTGTCGCGCTGAGGCCCGGGTTCGATTCCCCACATGGATGCAATGTGTGAACCCATTTCTTGTGTTCCTGTCATGATATTGCTTGAATATTACTAAAAACAACGTAAAACAATACTCACTCGCTCCTATATTTGATCATAGTCTTTGTACTTTAAACTTTTAAGATGCATCCATGAGTTTAACAAAGGGAATCTAAATTATTCTTTGGCTGTGCAAATATTATAGACAGAATTTGAGGTTGATCTGTAAACTAAGTCATTGATGATATTTGTTTATCATCCAAAACTGGCTCCCACAGGAGATATGGCTTGGGTGGGATCAAGCGATATATACACTGTAGATATCGCTGCAATGAAATTACATCACAATGCTTTGCAGGCCATTATGACGTCATTGGTAACCATGACATCACAATCAAATGACATCACTAATGGCTCTGCTACTGAAGCTGTTAGCAGTACTTTTTACATTTAAGACACTGCTTATTACTGTCTACAAACTGAAAAAGTTGGAAGAATGATGTTGGATAATAAATAAAATCTCGATCTCGTGTCTTTTGATATCAAATATATCAACACTCGTTGATAAAAGTGGCAAAAATCCTCGGCAAGCCTCGGAGTTTTCCCACTTTTATCAACTCGTGTTGATATATTTGATATCAAAAGACACTCGGGTGAGATTCTCTATTTGTTTGTAGTTTAACACCACACTCAGCAATATTCAAGCTATATGATGATGGTCTGCAATAAATCTGGACCCCCTGGTCCAGAGGTTCCTGGGGACCTGCATTCTTTCCCAGAATCCCTACTATTGCAGCTGTTGACTTTCTCTCTCTTCACGTCAGACTACTAACAGCCCTGTGGTCTAGTGGTAGAGTGTCTGCCCGGAGAGTGGAAGGTCAGGGGCCATACCAAAAGATGTAAAAAGATGGTACTTGTTGTTACCCTTCCTGGCACCCGGCATTAAGGGGCTAATAAAACAAGGACTGGTTGGTTTGGGTCTGAGTGGGGTATTCATGTTAAACTGCGGCATGGTTTCTCGGCGAGCTAGCACAAAAAAATCGCATAAGTCCGGACTAGTATGAGCAGCCACACACACATGCGAGCACAAGCATGCACACACGCACACACATGCACGTCGCTATATAAGTGCAAAAATCTAGAACACAATGTTAAACCCCATTTCACCTCCCCTCACAATGAAATAACTCTTTTTTACCCCATTGATTACTCAAAGTTTTTCATTAGGGAGCTGGACTTATTTTTGACAGAAAGTACTGGAACCTACTTGCGTGGATCGATGCTCATGATGTCAATCACTGGATTGTCTAGACCAGACACGATTATTTCATGACCCCGGTCTTATAGCTGGAATATTGCTGACTGCATCGTTAAACAACAAACAAACAAATGGTTGAACCCTTAGTGAAACCTGACAATCCAACTGGTATGTCAAATATGTGAACTGAGTTATCTCCCCTTAGTGACTCTTTCAGTTAATGCCGATGGACCTGTTTGCTATATCAGCTCAACAATGTGTTTTGTGATCATGGTTCATGAGTTTCATTCCAGAACATAAACTCGTGTCCGCAGGGAATTCCTTGTGGAAAATACAGCCCCTGCCACTTAGTGTGCAGCCCATCTGGGATCTGTGCATGCAGCTATTTCTGAAACTGAGTCAAGTGTGTTTTTCTGTGAAATAATTAAATGCCCTGCTCTAATAAGCGCCCAAGGCGATATTTGCGAAGCATGCACATGGTATTATTTGTAAGAGAAATAAATATCTAAGGGGGTGAAATACGGACACAGATCATTTTCTGCGTTCACCAAACCACAAATTTTATGATCTTTCAATTTTTTTTTAACCAAAATTGCATTCTTATAAGCGCCCCCTTTTCTAATTTTTAGGGCAACCTGGGCGCTTATTACATCGAATACGGTACTTTCAACACTAAAGAAATAATTCCACATGCATGTGTATCTTGAATTGGTCATGGTGGCCACCATACTACACAGAATCATGTCCCCCCCAATCCCATGGCTGAGTGATGTTTCTTACACACAAAAAATGTCCACCAAGAATATTTTTTTTATTTTTTTACAAAGTTATTCTGCTCAAAGAACAGTATTTGGTGTGGTATAAATGTTTATCCTCCCTCCATGTCAGGATGTTGAGATGTGATTGGTACACGTGATCATGATCACAGTTAAACAACAAACAAACAAACTTAAGAAATAATGTGTGCAAGCATATTCTCCATATTTACCCTCACACAATACCCTTCTATGATGAGACAGTATAATCAGCTGACTTATATCGGAGGATATCGTCGATAACCACTGGGTTATGATAATGATGTTTCCGAGCTGATCACATTGGTATTTGACAGTAAGTGTCAGGCCGCATGCGATCAGTGAGCTGTTTTATTCCCAATCCTGACAGGTGGCATGCAGATCCTGTCCCCAGAGAGTGTTTCATGATGGTCATATAGTCATATACACCATGACTCATGTTCCGTCAGCCGTGCGATACGCAAGGTACTAGCCACCATGGTATGCACGTCACTATCTGCTGTGGAATATGGCAGTTTGCACATATTGGATCAAATCTCCTTCCCAAGATAATGCACTGTAATTGTCATATCAAAGACGGCGGTTCTGATTGTTGGCAATGAAGATATGTTCGCCATGCCAGATGTCATATTATCTCAAGTCGGTTAGAGCGAGCCTGGTACCTAGCCTGTCTCACGGTCCCTGGACCATGTTGTTTCCCTTTCACCAGTCCTTACTGTAACGAAAGAGTCCTAAATAAAGTCTAGATTTTCCTCAGGTTCACTAGGGCTCCTTTTCAATTTAAGTATGGTTTGTTTTTATCAATATTATATATTTTCAGAGATTTGGTGTTAGTCTAGCTGGTACTGTAACTGTCTTGTTCCCTGTCCTAGTGGTCTTATTATGTTGACTTTCTGTGCCAGAAATCTTTCATGTTGACTTTCTGTGCCAGAAATCTTTCATGTAGACTTTCTGTGCCAGAAATCTTTCATGTTGACTTTCTGTGCCAGAAATCTTTCATGTAGACTTTCTGTGCCAGAAATCTTTCATGTAGACTCTCTGTGCCAGAAATCTTTCATGTAGACTCTCTGTGCCAGAAATCTTTCATGTAGACTTTCTGTGCCAGAAATCTTTCATGTAGACTTTCTGTGCCAGAAATCTTTCATGTTGACTTTCTGTGCCAGAAATCTTTCATGTAGACTTTCTGTGCCAGAAATCTTTCATGTAGACTTTCTGTGCCAGAAATCTTTCATGTTGACATGCTGTGCCAGAAATCTTTCATGTAGACTTTCTGTGCCAGAAATCTTTCATGTAGACTTTCTGTGTCAGATTTTCAAATCCCCCTGCCCGACGGTCGGGTTATATTTCATAGGTGAAAATATTCTAAATATTTCCTGATGATAAGCATTAATTCACATGTAAAGATGAATGATAAAATGTAACCAAAAAGAAACCCCCGTTAGCTTTTAGACAACCTAACATTTAGCGATGCGCTTATCATGCTTATGCTACAAGCAATCAGTTTTCATATGTTTAATTAAATTATCCTGAGAAACATATGATTATAGTGGGCAGGCAGGTTTTGGTCAGGGCTGGCAAGTATTTCAGCTAGCCAGTCCTGTGGTCTGGCTGAAATTTTTGGGAGTTTCATACCCTGATAATATACTCCGATGTCAAGCAGGTCAACAATGAGAACCAGGCTTGTTTCATTGACAAATCGTAGTAACACTTTCCATATATATGGCACAAGCTCCTTGGAATTGAAAGACGATTAACTACATTTCTTGGAATTTGTAATGCGAGGTAGGTCTAGTGCCAACTTTAGAAGCTTCATTAGGCCTAGAGTTGATGGCATATTTTATTTGATACACCAGTCACCGTCCAGGCTCACTCGCTCTTCGATTGCAAAAAAATATATATGACTTCAAACGAGTACGGCATCAGAGCTGCGTATCTGCGTAAAATACGCATCAGAAATGCAGAAATACGCAGTAAAATAAAATCCAAGCGTATCAAATACGCAACTAACATTACAGATATGCTACAAAAATAAAACTTGTGCGTATCATCAAGTATTGTGAAGTAACCCTGCGCATTCGATAAGCGAATCAGCAACTTATTTTGAAATTATAAACGGGCATTCCGTCAACGTGCCAAACTCCACGATGACAGTTACATCATGATCATTTGCCATCACACTTTCTTGTGGAAGTTTCGTGGTATATGTGAGTCCTTTAAAGCTCTCTAACCCACATGACACCAGTTTGCAGGGACTAGATGAATAGTGTTGTTAAATATTCAACTTAAATACCCACATGTGTAAAAACTAGTGGGTTACAGAAATTTGAATACCCAGATAGAGTTACTGATACCCAATGATTTTAAATACCCAATGATTTTAAAATGCATGGGTAAAATACCCACAACACCAAAGCTTATCTGGAGCTCTGGGCATTTATGATATATGTATCCATACCCTGTCAACTAAGATTAGTTTTTAGGTGTACTAAAATCTGTACTAATCTGACTGGTGGCTGTAAATAACGGTGAGCTGTGCGATCTACTGATCATTTCACACATGATTTCACCGAAATGAATGTAAACAAACAGTGAATGAAAATTTGAATAAAATAAATATATTTCAAAAGACCAGATATACAATGAACACATTTTTATAACCAGATAGTATAATAATGGGATTAAATTACGTACTTCAGTTCAGATTTGTTGACTGGTATTTCGTTAAGTGCATGCAGTGATCAGCTGATAATGTTTTTTTGAGATGTGAGGAATAGCGTCGTGTCAGTGTAAAACTTGAGTTTATTAAATATGTAAGTAAATTTTGTAAGCCATGCGTTACTGCGCGCTATAACCGAGTTGGCGCTATATTGCGGAACACTAGCAAAGGAACATTGTGTGTATCTCGGATCATGCTGATTCTCAGTTCTGTAGATGTAACATCTTGGTCATACTTGCCCTTGGTCAAGTGACAATTTTTATACATTTTCAACCCCTGGCCAAAAGTCTCATATCTGGATTCTGTTTTAGCACTCTTAATATCTGGACACTGTGTCAGAGAAAGAAGCAGCTAAAGAGATCAGGTGGTCAGGCTTGCTGACTTGATTGATGCATCCCAATGGCGTAGATTGATGCTCATGATGTCAATCACTGGATTGTCTGGTCCAATTAATCACTCAATTAATTACCGACTGCTGTCATATAGCTGGAATATTGCTGAGTGTGGTGTTAAACAACAAACAAACAAACAAACCCTGTACCAGAAGTTTTCATATCTGATGAGCTACAACTGAAAAGGAGGATGTGGATGAGTTGTTTAAAAATATGGGCTCTTGGTCGTGTAAGAGAGACAACAACCCCCATGTCAACACTAACTAAACAGAGCATCCCAACACAATATTAGCACAAGGAAATGCTAACATAAAAGTGACAACGTTTGTTAAGTGCTGAGAATTTGAAAGCTGTGTTGCTCATATTGCGAACAGCAGCCATTTGCTTCTAAAACACCTTTAAATTATTGTCATGGCAATTTAAATAGTTTAGAATGATTCCGAAACATCAAATTACCCATCAGAGAGATGATTTGAAAAGTCATAAATACATTTAAAGTACAACTTCACTCAGATGTTTAATGTTTAAGCATCAATATCCATGATATGCCGTATGGTGATTCTGTGTTAGAATAGATCCAAGGCAATCTATGACAGTCCTCCAGCGATTGAAGTTAAGCAAGAACACCTACTAGTCCGAATAGTAATAGCTTATAATAATTAAGGATTGGTGTTGGAGGTTTAAAGTGTATCAATGCAATGCACTAGTCCGTATTGCAATATGTATCATAATATATTGTATAATTCCAAATTTTTAATTCAGCAGCAATCTGATACATTGAGGTATGAACTGAAGTTCATGAATGGAACAGAATGAGATGATGGTACAACATAATGTTTACTCTTTCAATGAATACGCAGCTATCTAGGTCCCCCCGATGCTCGCTCCTGCGCAGCGAAGGCTTTTGGCTAGTATTAGGGCTGGGACGGGTAACTCGGGTACCCGGGTCGTGTGGGTACTGAGTAGGTCCTAGGTACCCACAGGACTACCCGAACCCATTGTTAGTCACGTGATATATTGTCAAATGACTAAAATTATCTGGAACTCCATGCTCATGATGTCAATCACTGGATGGTGTGGTCCAGATTTGATTATTTACTGACCGCCGTCATATAGCTGAAATATTGCGGCGTAAAACGACAAACCAAACCAAAAACCAAAGTCATCAGAGGCGGCTAAATGCATCAAATAGTCATCAGAGGCGACTTGGTTGATTTACATTCATCATCATCATTCCCGACAGCATGGATCAATGCTCATAGTATCAATCACTGTTTTTTTCAAAACTTGATTATTTACATATCACTGTCATATTATTAAGTGCAGTGTTAAAAACGACAAATAAACAATACAGATAATTGAAATGTATTGCTTCTTATACCGTATTCGACGTAATAAGCGTCCAGGGCGCTCTCAAAATTAGAAATAGGGGGCTCTTATTAGAATATTATTTTAGTAAAAAAAGTTGAAAGATAAATTTTGTGGTTTATGCTGACAGCCTGAAACGTTTATGTACGACAGATATATTTTTCCAGAATTTAATTGCCCATAATTAAGTTTGCATATAACAAATGAGTGGGTATTATATGCGAATAAATAAGTATTGTGTACATTGATCAATCGGAAAGGGGGCTAATTAGGATTGTTCACTGGCCAATATATTAGCAAATATCGCCGTGGGCGCTAATTAGAGCGGGCCGCTTATTACGTCGAATACGGTAATTGAGTTAAACGGATCAGCTTACTAACATTTAGGGTATGGTCAGTGCAAGCATAGCCTTACTTCAGTGATGTAGGGAAGCTGGTGATACTACACACAGCTGTAATGGTGGGTTCTGTGAAGCAGTTGCAGGAAGATAGTATCAGCCTGTTTAAATGACTCATGCCTTTACTTGGAGTCAATAGGCGTATTTATAGCAGCTTCCTTCTTGACTAAAACCTCCCTAGATACATCTTTCCTCAATTTAAATTTAGAGTAGAATGGGATTCAGCTCGAGCGGAGATGTGTTAAGTGGCAAGATGCACAATCTTGTTGAATATTGATAAGTTGGTGATATTGTGCAGGCCTCCTTCTGTGATGGACGCTGCTCACAGAGCCTGTTGTTGCCTGATTGGCTAGAAATACAGAGGACACTGCAGAATTTTTTTACTACCTGTAAAAAAAAAAAAGTGGTCTGTTCACTGAATGTTTGAATTAAGATTCAAGGAAAAAAAATTATCTAGAGTATTTAACTATGTGTGACAGGCAAATTTTTAAAAAAATGTTTAGCTTCAAGATTAGGATGTTTTTCAACATCCTTACATTTTTGTGTTCAAGGTATTCTAAAAGTCCATTCGGTGCAGTAATGCCAACCTATTTAAAACCACATTAGCAAAATTATAAAATTAACGTTCAATTACAATAACCTGAATTATGTCAGTTGGGACACCTCTTTCTCAGTTCTGTTTAACCGGCAGTAAATGGGTACCTGGTAGGATGGGATAGTAATGTAATGTGACACCCAAACAGGCAGCTTGAGTTGTATGCTTCCCAGGGAGCTGAGACTGCAAGTTGGATGCACACTGATGAAATGACGGGTAGTAATGTACTTATCGAGCGTACCATGGTGAAGACTCGCACTTAAGGCAAGAGGTCTGTTATTTGCAAAAGGACAGTCATTCCAATACAGGGAAACCTTGTTATGCTGGATCCTGGTAGTCCAGTAACTCTACTATACTTGTCATAAGAGGCGACCAACATGATTGGGTGATAAGGCTGGCTGACTTGGTTGATGCATGTCATCATATCCCAATTGCGTGGATCCATGCTCATGATGTCAATCACTTGAATGTCTGGTCCAGACTCGATTATTTTCAGGGTGCCATCATATAGCTGGAATATTGCAGAGTGTGGCATCAAACAACTAACACACTCAACACACACACATTTTTCATAGGATATTTTGTAATCCTGCTAACAAAGAAACCAGATTTTCCATGAATGGATAAAAAAAACACAGAGAAGCTGATTAACACGACAACGTGTACAGAAATGAGCTGATAGTAGTGCTAGCATGTACTGAATGAATATTTAATGAGATCATTGGCTTTGCTGAACGCATTTCCTTTGACGTTCTATATAAATTTGTTTAATTGAAAAACTGAATTACAGGTGTTGAAAAAAATTGGATTCTTGGATGGAAATTTAAAAATGCAAGATGTCGTAATTCTATAAACTTGAATTGGAACAAGAAGCTGATATATTTGATTCAAGTAATAGAATTAGACGACTCAGCTATAATCTAACCCATGTGAGCAGCGGGTGCACTCGTACTCAAGGGGCCATGTATACTTGCTAACCCCAAAAGCTTTTCCGTAAAATCGGTTATCTTGAATGTATCAAGTGTTTATCTCAAGTTGGAGAGAAAATTGAAAAAAGCGTAATTCAATAAGATAGAGTCCTTGGTTTGGTGTCAAGGAAATATTCAACATAATTTTGCTAGTATTTTTACAATTTCTTTTTATTTAGTTTTCTTTCTGCATAGGGCATTTGCCCTATTGAAGGAAAAAGAAAAATCGTAGTTCAAATCGATATTTTTGCCTATCTGTACAGTAAATGAAAACGGACTGACAGTGATAAGGGTGTTGAAAGAGATACGAAGTTGAAATTATTAATTTATATTTATTATATGAAATTAATTATTATGAAGATAACACGCTTGAACAAGGTTTGGTCACTCCTCAATTTCAGAAACACATTTAAGGTTTTGATAGGCAACCCCTTTTCTAAGCACCCAGGGTGCTTATTATGGCAAATACGGTACTTCATGTTTTCTGACCGTTGAGACTAGTATCTCCTCCATAGCATGTCTGGCAATGGTCACTGTTCTCGCTGTTGGTTGAAATGAGTTGTTGCTTGTTAATTTAAACTAAATTCAAAGTGAAATCCAGTTTATTGGAATTCATGTTTATTAAATGCTATATGAGATGACTTGAGTGTTTGAGGTGAGGTGAAATTGGGTTTGATGTCGCGTCCAAGATTATTGCACTTACACACACACATGCACGCTGCTGTGTGTGTGTGTGTTCGTCTGCTTGTACTAGTCCGGACTGATGCCGATTTATAGTGCTAGCCCACTGAGATACCATGCCGCAGTTTTAACTTGAATACCCCACTCAGACACAGTATACCGACTCCGAGCTGACCAGTCCTTGTTTTAGCCCTTTAATGCTGAGCGTCAGACAGGGTAACAACAAGTACCATCTTTTAATGTCATTTGGTATGGCGCCCGGACCCCAGACCTTCCGCTCTCCGGGCACGGAGGCGATCGGAGTGTTTGAGACTAAGTATGAATGTCAAAGGTTCCTTGTCATAGCCCTGATGTTATAAGATTAAGATTTAGGGGCCACGAGATAAAATACTACAGGAGAAAACCTCAAGGGCCCCAGGTCACCCCTTCATTTCACCACTCTATGTATAATACTAATATGCATGAGGTGTATTCTAATCGCTAATAGTCGAGTCTGGTTCATATGTTCAGACCAAAATGGTTTCTGTGTAAATATTAAACTCATCATTCTCAATATGTAATGGCCCCATGTAACCTATGCTTGTTGAGGACTTATGGATTAGGTGGTCAGCACCATACCCGTGCTCATGGGTTTCACCGAAGTGGTAAACGCCTGAGAACTGCATCACTTTGGGCTTTCCTCCCACATTAAGCTGACACGCCTTGATATAAGTGGAATACTGTTAAAAGCGGCATTAAACCCAACTCACTCACTCACTCACTCATTACACATTGCTCATAATATCAATCATTTGTTTGTCTAATCCAGACTTGTTTAGTTGCAGACCGCCATCGTATAGCTGGAATATTGCTGGGTGTGGCATAAAAGTTTTTAAAGAACAGACAAACAATATGTAACTTTATAATATATATCATCTTTTCCTTTCAGACCACGTGGAAGGACCTGTCTCCCACCCACAGCAAAGGTCAGCTGACTTTGGGAGGTCAGATACCATGTGACAATCATGTGACCCTTAACAATCCGGCTAACTCTGCGACCATCACAATCGATGGAGGCTTCCAGCTAGAGCAGGGCCCTGTCATCAAGATGGACTCCAATATCATCAACACCAAGCTGGAGGAGCGACAAGTGTCCACGTTGCCACGGCGATCACGCAATCGCACAAAAACATGGAAGGATCTTTCACCAACCAAGGAGAAGAACATGAGTTCCAGTTATGGAGGAAGTCCTAAAATGAAGAAGAACGAAGAGAACAGTAACCAACTGGTGACATGGAAGGACCTCTCCCCATCAAAGGAACCGTCATCGCCTGAGAAGAAAAAGAAAAAAAAACGGCCCGAGAGCGGGTATTTCTCAAATGATGTTCAAAGTGATGTACAGGAGTCACGGGAGGGAATTGATGTGTCTTTGTCGGAAAGTGAGAGCGGCCGTGGAAGATCAACAGCTGCTTCCTCTCCTGAAGAGGGATGCTTCAATAACGAGTACTTCTACGATGAAGACTTTATTGTTCAGTTTGATACCAACATCCGCGATGGATCAGTTCCCCGAAGTGAGGGGGAGCCTGAACCGGTTCTACCCTTTCCACATTCTCTTACTGGAAGTTACACTCGATTTGGAACTCTGCCTGACTCACAGCAAGATGTGTTTCTCGGACCGTATGAATCCGAACTGTCTGGCAGTCGGACATCGATGGAGATCTCATCCAGCGAGCGTGAGATGATGTGTTCTAGTGATATGTTAGATTTCAGCAATGATCCACTGTTCACTCCAACTCCTACGGGAGAGCCATTGCCTCAACACTTTTCTGTGGACAGTTTAGGACGTTGTCAGGAGCTTGTGAATAGCCGGTCTTCAACCGATGCTCGTCTTGCGGTAACCTGTTGTCCCAGGAAGGATGAATACTTCTTGTCGTTTAATGAATCTCAGAGCCATTTTACAGCATCCGAGAGTGAACATTCTTACGTCTCACAATCCTCGTCTCAGGGAGGGGCGAGTAACTCTTGCAGCCCATCGTGCAGTTCAAATGGAGAGGAGGCGGAGGAAATTTGTTCGAATAGTTTTCACTTTTGTCAAATGCAGAACACTGATCCAAGTCTAAGGGCAAGTAGAGCCTATCGACCAAACAGCCACCAACGCGGCTGCTCTCTTGGTGCAGTGCAGGAACGATCAATTGAAAAGTCAGAGCTTAGTGACCTTGAGAAAGGTCATTGCAGCAAATCTTCAGGTTCTAGTAGGTCACACAGTTGTGGAAGTTTGCGATCTCCAGCAAGGTCTCCATCTTGTTACAAGTTATCTTCCCACACTGGAACTCTTCAGTCTTTAGAAGATATGCACTATTCTGATGAGGTGAATGCTGAACCAAGGTACTCAACATACGTCACGTCTTGGAAGCACGTAAAAAATCTGAGAAAGTTTGGTAAACTTGAAAACATGTTAGAGACATCGCGATGCAACAGCTTGCCTGACCTTAGCCATCCTGTTCAGCACAGGAAACTGGAACGAGCAAAGAAACGTGAAAATTTACAGGCAATGGCCGACAGCTTCCACAATAAGCGACATTCCGCATCACTTCTGGAAATGTACCAGAGGATGCGATGTCCATCAAATCCTGTGTCTCCGGACACCATGAAGACTGTAGAGCAAATCTTGTTTCCCCAGAATGGCCTGGCTGACGAAAGATTTGGTGATCATTTATTGTCAGTCTCGCGTACAGGCCTTGACCAGGATGATTACAGTGAGCATGATTCAGACATTTGTGGATGTGGGAACAGAGGCTTGAGACTTAACATCCCAACTGAAGTTGGTCCTGGTGTCATCAGGAGTCGAGATTCGCGGACCATGTCACCGTCTTTCAGGAGCCATTCAACCGGAATGACCCCCGACACCGTTGTGCTCTGGCAAGGCACCAAGAACTTTGCTTCCCAGTTTCCGCCTAAGACACAAGACTGTGGTATTCAGACATCTATTGATGGGAGTAAAGGCCCCGTTCTGTTGGACCACTCAATGCAGACGTCTCCAAACTCACCGCAGAGAGATTTCATCTCTTTACTAGATGACGTATGTGGCCATGAACCTCGGACGGAGCTAAAAGACCCGGACACCCCTTCACCAAGGAGATGTGTATCAGCAAATGAAATTAGAGCCAAAAGAACAAAATCTATGCCCAACTTCAAAAGATCTGCGAGTCTTTCTCCATCTCGAATCGGAAAGAACTCTTTCTATACCCATAATTCCCTGCCAGATCTTAGCTTCTTGGCATCAGGAATGGAGCAGACTCATAGTAACAGCTCCCTGTTTGACCCGGTTCAGATTCCCATTATTCTGAGACCAGTTATTGATGACAGTCAACAGACGCAGTGCAGACAGACGGGGTCGTGTAGTTGTCAAGGTCACAAGGGTCACGTGCCAAGTCATGTAGGAAATCTAGCCTCCAGTAGCAGCGGAGTAAGCTCGACATCGTCTTGTTTTGACCCGGGATACGTGGAACCGAGACGATGTGCATCGTTAGCGGCAGATCTCGAAAGGATTCTGTTCCTTCCTCCTCATCTAGAGGGTGTACCCAAGTTTGTCAACAACAGTGAGCAGCAGACATGTCTACCTCATCATCACACGGACTGTCAACGCGATGGGGGGGAGCGCAAGTATGATCGGTACGCCTATGAAATGCATCCTGGGAACTGCCCAACGAGTCCGAAGCCAAAGCCTCAACGTCGTCCTCTTAGCAGCAGCAGCTCCTCCAACTCGACCAGCTCACTACACCTGGAGGGTCTGTATGCCGTAAAGGAAGAACAGAGTCCTACATCACCAGAGAAACCAGAGACAGGGCCGAGTTGGTTCGAGCAGCAGCGGTTCGGCAACATCCATCTAAGAAACTACACTGCTGAGGAGCTGTGCTATGGTTTGTCCGACTGCCAGGATGAAAACGACAGCATTACTATTGAGATCTATGAACAGTTTGCTCATGATCGCAAGCCTCTGAAATCCTGTTTACGTAAGAAAGCCAAAGGTTATAGGTCAAGGTCATTATCTAACCCTGACAGTTTGTGTGCTCAGAGTGAGGCACCCCCAAGGAAACCCAGCCGACATTCAATCGCGTGTGATGGAATATTCCCACAGCTAGTCGACGAAGAGCAATTTGAAAATGCAAACATTGAGTGTATACGTAACTTCTGTGATGAAGGATTACCTCCCCCTGAATTGCTCCAGGAGACTGAAGTAAACCTGGTTGGGATTGTTTCATCAAGCAGTAGCTCCTTCGAAGATTCAAAGGCCAACAAACGAGTGAGCTTCGCTTCTGAAGTGTCCTTCCACTCACCACAGTACAGCCCCCAGTGTTCCCCAAAGAGACAAGGATCTTCCCCGAAGCCTGAGACGGACGAGGAACACCTCACCTTACAGATTACACAGTCGGATGACAGTAAGTGGGACAAATACATGTAGATCCATAGGGGATGAGAGGGTACATGGACCCATAGGGGTGAGGGCGTACATGGACCTATAGGGGGTGAGGGCGTAGGGGGTAAGGGGGGACATGGACTTATAGCGGGTGAGGGAGTACATAGACCCATAGGGGGTGGGGGAGTACATGGACCCATAGGGGGTGGGGGAGTACATGGACCTATAGGGGGTGGGGGAGTACATGGACCTATAGGGGTGGGGGAGCACATGGACCTATAGAAGTTGAGGGAGTACATGGACCAATAGGGGGTGAGGGAGTACATGGACCCATGGGGGTGGGGGAGTACATGGACCCATAGGGGTTGAGGGAGTACATGGACCTATAGGGGTGGGGGAGTACATGGACCCATGGGGGTGGGGGATTACATGGACCCATAGGGGGTGAGGGAGTACATAGACCCATAGGGGGTGGGGGAGTACATGGACCCATGGGGATGGGGGATTACATGGACCCATTGGGGTGAGGGAGTACATGGACCCATAGGGTGTGAAGGAGTACATAGACCCATAGGGGGTGGGGTAGTACATGGACCAATAGGGGTGGGGGACGCCCATTATTATACGTGATATAACTGAAATACTGTTGAATGCGGTGTTAAACCCAACTCACTCACTCACTTATGATGTCAATCACTGAATTGTCTGGTCCAGACTTGATTATTTTGAGGCTGTTGTCACAGAGCTGGAGTATTGCAAACAAGCAAGCAAATGTTTTGAAAACGTTACCCTTTGGATTACCAGGGTTTAGATGAGGGCACGGGTGGCCCAGTCGTCGAAGGCACCGCGATTCGCTGTGCAGAGTTGCGTCCCTTGGGCACGCCAGAAACCTATGACTGTGGGTTGGAATCCCGGTTCGCCCCAATTATGTTTCTAGGTTTGTCAGCACCATCCCCGCGCTCGTGAGTTTCACCTAAGTGGTAAACGTCTGAGACCTGCATCACTTTGGGCTTTCCTCCCACATTAAGCTGACACGCCGCGATATAACTGGAACACTGTTAAAAGCAGTGTTAAACCCAACTCACTCACTCACTAATTGAGGGCATTGCAGGGCAGAGGTTGTAATCCGTGTTTTTTTAATGTAGGCACAACGGTTCAGCTTGTCCCAAAGCAAGGACTGACCAACACAGGACCAGAGAAACCACCACGGCTCTCACAACAGCAGGCTCAAACCCGAGACTTCACTCCACAGCCTATTGGACGCAGCCCTAGTGCCGAGTTTGCCTTTGAAATGGCAAGAAAAAGAGGTGAGGTTATGGTACCTCCTTGCCCACCCCTTTTTGAAAAAAAAATCATCAACCAAACTGACATATTAAAATCAGCAAAGAATATGTTTGTGTTACTGAAATATTCATTTTGACTTGATTCTGATTGGTCAAAATAACATTAAAATCAGGTATCTAATTCACACTCTCAGTTACTGAAGGTGGGCTCTTTAATAGCTTGTGAAATATTTCAGTGTTTGAACTGACACCCCTGTTTGAAAATAATTTGCCAACCAAACCGACATATTAAAGCCAGCAAAAGATGTATTTGTATTATTGAAATATTTCTCCTTGCTTGATTCTGATTGGTCAAAATAACATAAAATTGGATAAGTTGAATGGCATCAACAAAATTTCATATTTCAATAGACCCATGAAGATCCGGGGAAGAATAGGTCTTCAGCAACCCATGCTTGCCATAAAAGGCGACTATGCTTGTTGTAAGAGGCGACTAACGGGATCGGGTGGTCAGGCTCGCTAACTTGGTTGATGCATGTCATCGGTCCCAATTGCGTGGAAATGTTCATGACGTCAATCACTGGATTGTTTGGTCCAAACTCAATTATTTTACAGACCACCGTCATATAGCTGGAATATTGCTGAGTGCGGCTTTAAACAACAAACAAACAAATCATATAACAATATGTGACATGGCTCATTATGGTATCCTCGATCTGACAATATTGATTGTTGCTCATGCTATCAATCACAGGGGCACCTGCCTGAATAATTTAGGCCACTGTGATAAAGTGTTGAATATTGTTGACTGCAAAATGAGACTTTCACTCATTCAAGTAGATGTCAATAGTATGTTTATGCCGCAGATTCTGATTGGCTGACATGTTTGTTACAGCGGTTCTGATTAGTGTATCCCAGGCAGCAGAAGCTCTAGTCACACATTTCGCCCAGGCTAGGGATCCTTTCGATAAGGTAAGAATCTTCCATTCATTTGTCATTTCTTTCATGTTTTGATTCTTCAAGTAGGGGGGCGGTCGGGTAGCCTAGTGGTTAAAGCGTTCGCTCGTCATGCCAAAGGCCCGGTTTCGAATCCTGACATGGGTACAATGTGTGAGGCCCATTTCTGGTGTCCCCCGCCGTGATATTGCTGGAATATTGCTAAAAGCGGCGTAAAATCAAACTCACTCACTCACTCACTCACTCTTCAAGTAGGAGAAAAGAATTTGAAGAATCAAATTGCAGATTCTAATTTACATCAAATGTAAGTCTTTGTAACCATACTGATAAAGTAACATAATTTCCTTTTCTACCATGCGAATACTCAATTTTATTTGTTCAATCTGAGGTTTCAAATCACAATAATAATCTAAAATGAGTTTTATCTCAAGAAGGCTGCACATTCAGTAGCAAATTAAACTAAAGGCTGTCAGACCTGCAAGTAACATAACTCTACATTGACAAGACAATAGCTTTAACTCCTCTGTCAAAACTTCAACTGTACCATGAATTTTGAAATAACTCAGTTCTGATTGGTCAATCACACAAAATTCACAAAATGTACGAACTGGGATTGCTATCATGGCTGAGACACAACAGACATCATAGGCACCAATATAGACTTTGGGTCATGTGAACAAAATGTAATACGAGACAATTGCTTCAACTGACCGGTCCCCTTTGATTCTCTAAATTCTACCTACATGGAAGTACATGTATTATAAAATTATTCCACTTGATGTTTCAAGTAATGAGTAGTTGCTTCCCTTAGGAGTGCCAGGAACCTGAAATCCTGGATTTGAAAATCAGAATCACCCTATATGTTTCTAGGTTTGTCAGTATCATACCTGTGCTTGTTGGTTCCAACTATGGTAAACATCTTAAGTCCCATATTAAATTGACACGCCGTAACATAACTGAAGTACTTTTCAAAGCATTTAACCAAATTGCTTGCTCACTTCTTCTTTTATGCTCAAGGATAATGTTATTCCTAGTGATCGGTATTGAAGGTCTAAAGTGTATCACAATATTTTGCGATGCACAAGGCTGTACATTGCGATACATATCACGATATATTGTATAATAATAAAATTTGAATTCAGCAGCAATCTGATACATTCAGGTATGAATTGAAGTTCAAAAATGGAACAAAACAAGATGCTGGTTCAACATGTTTACTCAGTCAATAAATGCGCAGCCATATTGCACCCCGGATGTATGCTGCAGGGTAGCAAAGACATTTGGCAAGAAAATAAAAATCGCTATTTGACATCACCTGATATATCAAGCATGAGAAAATGATATTGTGATAAGTATCGTGGAAAGATTGAACCATATACTGACGTACCGATAATACCGCACACCCTAGGTTATTGTTTTCCTTCAGTTGCGACTAGGTAGTTCTGCTGAGAACCCTGCGATCAGCAAGTTGGTTGTGGCCCAGCTGTGCCCAGCCATTGAGCATGTGGTGGAGAACGGCATGAAGGCCTTCCTGACGGGGTTCCATGTGTTTGGCAAGATCCACATCACACCATGGAGGGTCGCCGAGATGTCTTCAGAAATTGGTGAGTTGGGACATATTTACTGGTATTCTGATCGTATTAGAGGGTGACCCATCCTCCCTGGTGTAATCTGCCCGGAGAGAGGAAGGTCAGGTGTTTGAATCTCAAAGCCGCACCACACCAAAATATGTTTAAAGATGGTGCTTGTTGTTACCCTGCCTGGCATTAAGGAGATTAGACAAGGACTGGTCGACTTGAGTCAGTATAATGTATTTGTATCATGTGTCTGAGTTTGTAAAACTGTGGCATGGTATCTCAGTGTGCTGGCACTATAAAACTGGCGTAAGTCCAGACTAGGACAAACAGCCTCAGACTCACATGCATGCACGTCGCTGTGAACGGACAGCAATCTTGAATGCAACAGTAAACTCCACATCGTCGAGACCCTTGAAGATTCCGGGGTAGAATAGGTCTTCAGCAACCCATGCTTGCCGTTAAAGGTGACTATGCTTGTAAGAGTATCGATGCTCATGATGTCAATCACTGGATTGTCTGGTCCAGACTCGATTATTTACAGACTGCTGTCATATAGCTGGAATATTGCTGAGTGCGGCGTTAAACAACAAACCAACCAACCAACCAACCACATCGCCTGGGTATGATTACATGCAATTGAACCACTTTCTGACCACACGATCAATACAGTCGCCTTTTTCGGCCAGAACAGGTTGCTGTTCGAATCCATAGTAAGTATACAAGCAGTCTAAGGCGCCGCGATTCGCTGTGCAGAGTTGCATCCCTTGGGCACGCCAGAAACCTATGATTCTGGGTTCGAATCCTGGTTCGCCTCAATTATGTTTCTAGGTTTGTCAGCACCATACCCGTGCTCGTGGGTTTCACCGAAGTGGTAAACGTCTGAGACCTGCATCACTTCGGGCTTTCCTCCCACATTAAGCTGACACCCCATGATATAACTGGAATAATGTTAAAGCGGCGTTAAACCAAACTCACTCACTCACTCACTTTCTGCCTTCAGGCCCCTACACCCGCGCCGTGAATGAGCTGGTGCGACAACTGAAACTGAAACAGACCTTAATATCCAACAAGCAGAAGTTCTACGCTTTCATCATCGGACTCCTCAAGTAAGATATTACCATAGATTGTTGAATATGGCATAAAGCTCACTCACTAATAAGTCTTTGAAATACCATTTTCCTGAGGCAAGAGCGTTAACTGACTTTAAAAGTTCCAGTTTCCACCCTTGCCGAACAAGGCTGGAATTCCTTGGCTCGATCAGAGCGCCACCAGTGGCTCTTACGAGTTATGTCCCTTCTAAGCCTATCCTATGAACCAATCAGATTTCACCTCTCGTAACACTTGCATTTGCTTCAAACAAAACAGCGGCACCTAGTCAAGACGATCTGATCAATTATCAAGGTCTATGTTGTAATAAAATGGGTCTTACATTGCAAAATGCATCAAATCATATGAGCGCCTTGATTAAAAACATGAAAAGATTTGGAAAATATCTGATGACATCGAGTTGGCGGATTCCAATTTCATTGCACGATTTTGATTTGACTATGCATAGACTCATTAGTCCAGCCAAAATGTAACTCCATAATACCAGCCTAGTTCGGCAAGGGTGGAAACTGGACTTTTATAGTCAGCTAACTCCCTTGCCTCGGGAATATGTTGAAATACATGAGGAAGAAATTCACCTGATGAAGGAGTAAGTAGATAAACCGGAAGGTGGTGTTACTCATAATAAAGAAGTTGACATCCATAAATTCTCTTCCACACTCACTGTTGACTTGGTGTAAATTGAAAAGCCAATTTTTTTTGTTCAAAGGGAGTGGGATTGGAAGAAAATACAACAATAATTCAGAAGAACCAACCGAAAACGAAACTCAGTTTGTTAAAGATTCGGGGCTGTGGGGTAGCCTAGTGGTTAAGGTGTTGGCTCGTCACGCCGAAGACCCGGGTTCTATTCCCAACATGGGTACAATGTGTGAAGCCCATGTTCTGGTGTCCCCGCTGTGATATTGCTGGAATATTGCTAAAAGCAGCTTAAAACCATTCTCACTCACTCACTTGTTAACGATTCAACTGATACTGTCAATTGTTTAAGACATGCTAAAATGGTTCTCCATTAGTTTTTTTGTGTGCTTTATTTGGCTCAGATTTAGTTAACTAGGCGGGATACAATTTATTGTTAATGAAATGCATAAATAAACTTATGCGACAATATGTAAATTTGTCTACAGTTTGCGTCTCCTGGATTTCTGGATGGGCTATGTAAGAAGCAAGAAGAATATCGTAGATCGAGTGTACAACCCATCTGCAATCTTGTGCTTAAGTCAGTCCCACCTACAACGTGGCTACGACGACATGTTGCTGGCCCTCCAACCATTGGCAGTCCTGCCCTTCCAGTTGGAGTTTGACATAGTCACACCAAGCACACAGCCTCCAGGTCAAATGGCCACCGAGGCCAAATGCAAACAACACTGTAACTCCTTACCAAGGAACTATGAACATCAGAATGCTGAACAGAGGCTATCGGGGAGCGACATGCGGGAGAGTATGGATGGAGAGAAGGGTCACAATTGGAAGTTGTTTAACAATGCGACTTTCCCAAGGGCAAGGACATCCATGACTAATATGACCACCTTCAAGGGAGGTAACTCTGAGAAGAAGTCGTTGCTGCCACCATCTCCAACAAAGATGCCTGGAATGGAGACAGGTCTTGTATCACAACCGGTGAAGATCATTGAGAACAATCAAGTCCTGGATCTCAAGTATGAGGACAGGGAGGAGAATGAGGAGAGAATTCATGTGGTGCAGTCCCCAGTCAGTTCAATTACCAACCTGGCAGCCAAGTTCCTGCAGAAGACCCAAAGTCTAGATCGGGGGTACAGAAACGGAGCGACGGAGTACAACTTTGCGAATACAAAACTGAAACAGACAAGCTTGGAGTCATCTTCCCAGGAATCGAGCCATGCGACCCAAGATGGCCGGCATGTCGTTCTGGACGGTAGGCAGTCCCAAGAAAGCATGTCATCGTCGTCATCTCAAACAATGATGCAGCCGAAACAGTCACCGAGAAACTCTTTCAACATCATCTCCTTCTTTGACAAACTTCTGCTGCCTGACAAGATGAACCCGAAGTCGTCCTTGACCAGGAACAGTTGGACAGAGGGCCAGAGGAGCAGTCAGGAGCCGGCTCCAGAGGACACACGGAGCAAGAGTCTTTCCCCTCAGCACCAGCCACAACACCAGGCACCATCAGTGTGTAACACAAGGGTGGATGAAGCCAGGAGTGTGGGGAGTAGTGATGAGAACGACAGTCGCAAGGAGTCGAGTGATGAGAACGACAGTCGCAAGGAGTCGAGTGATGAGAACGACAGTCGCAAGGAGTCGAGTGATGAGAACGACAGTCGCAAGGAGTCGAGTGATGAGAACGACAGTCGCAAGGAGTCGAGTGATGAGAACGACAGTCGCAAGGAGTCGAGTGATGAGGAGAAGATGGGGGCCGGCGAGACCATGTCCGAGGTCCTGAAGTCCGAGGACGACATCCAGGTAGAAACAACGGAGTCGGATAATTCTGATATGTCTCAAGCAATGAATAACCTAGGTCTGGACGATAAGGAGGTGGACACTGAAATGGATTGTGCCAAGAATATAGCTGACAATGCCTGTGGTGCAGATATGTCGGGTTCCACAAAGAGCTCAAGACTCAGCACTGTCACTCCAGATGCTTCTTCAAGTGAAGCTGTTGATGATCCAGTTCCGAATGTTCTAAAAGAAAATGTGTCCCCTTCCTCTGCCCCGAAATCGACACGAGCTTCAGTTGCCAGGGGAAACAGATTGGAGGTTGGTTTGGGACAGTATTACCCTAACGTGGATATTAATGCTAACTCCCCTGACTTCCATCCCGACCATTATGCAATTGGGCATACTGAACATCCCAACCAATCAGAATCAAACTCACAAAAAGCATGCCAGCCGAACCAACAAGAATCCAGGTTACAAAACGCATGCGGGCCCACCAAATCAGAATCCAGTTCAGAAGCAGTATGTGAACACAGCCAATCAGAGGCAAGTGTGCAGCACCAATCAGGGTGTTCGGATCAACACTTGAAATCACCTGAGCCGTCGACCGATTCTTCAGGGGACTCCTTCCATAGAACAATGTACAGGTTTGTGAATGAAGTGTTGTTCTTGTCAGTGAAGGGTAGGATAAAGCAACAAGTTGGGAATTATCACACCCAACACAACCACAAATAAGATTTTCTTTTTCAAACATCAGGTGCCAGCATACATACATAGGTCCTCAGCTCTCATGGGTTTGTGGGGCGGTCGGGTAGCCTAGTGGTTAAAGCGTTCGCTCGTCACGCCGAATACCTGGGTTTGATTCCCGACATGGGTACAATAAGTGAAGCCCATTTCTGGTGTTCCCCGCTGTGATATTGCTGGAATATTGCTAAAAGCGGCGTAAAACCAAACTCACACACTCACTCACTCTCATGTACTTGTAAGAGGCGACAGTGGCAGTTGGGTGGTTAAAGTGGTTAAAGCGTTCGCTCGTCATGCCGAAGACCCAGGTTCAATTCCTGACATGGGTACAATGCGTGCCCATTTCTGGTGTCCCCCGCTGTGATATTGCTGGAATATTGCTAAAAGCGGCGTAAGACCATACTCTCTAACTCATTCACCATTCACTAACTCACTCACTCACTGTGATAGGTTCATTGACTCTTGCTTTGTCGCAATGATCATCTTTCGTCTTTCACACATTGATATATTGACATGTTTGCTCTGTATATTTTGTTAGATTTGCTTATTTTGCTTTTCCACAGTGATATACTGTCTGGTTAATTCAAAATATGTGGTTTTAGGGATGGTCTTTTACTATTGAGGGGTTGGGGGCATGAAAATTGACACAGCGAAAGGGGGTCGTTGCCAAATTTTATTTTAGTGGATGGGCTTGGGTGACAGTTCTAGTTTTTCAAATTTAAATATTAAAAATTTGAACTTTATTTAGGGACTGGTCATTTATTACAGGTGTGTGTGTGTGTGGCAGGGGGGGAGGAGAGAGCTTAAAAAAATGATAAATGTATTTGGGGGCTGCCATAAAAAGGGTTACATAAAATGGAAGGGGTTGGAAATCAGCAAAATCTGATACAGTCGTGATATCGATGCCACCACACAACAGCCCCCCTCCAATAAATGATAAATGACCAGTCCCCTCGCAAAAACTTTCTGATTCACTCTGTCCGTTTTCGTTTTGAAGTTTTGACGTGGAGAGTAGTATATCCGTTTCCAGCTGTTACACATTTATACATTGTTGAGACACATTTGATATTAATATGCATGCCAATCTGATTACCATGGTGACTGAACCTGTGTTTCCTCCTTGCTTGTCCCAGCAGACAGGACGTGTGCGCGTGTTTCTTCCCCATGGGGTGTTGACATGACAACAGCGGTAGTGGTTTATACATCCTTAACTCCATGTGCATTTCGTGGGCATTGCTTCAGTAAACAAGCCATTCTCCTGAGTTGCCTGCCTTTGTTCAGTCTTCAGTTTTATGAGTTCAGATTTCTAGGCAAACGATGCTGGCATGTAGATTGCGTGTAACTGAGTGTTGATATCCTGGTTTAACCTGTCTCTGTCTGTATGATGACCTCAAATTGTTCAAGTACTTTGATGATTGTATTCAAATTGTATTCAAATTGTATTTAGTGTTGCTTTCACAGCTTTAGCCGTGTGATTTTTTTTCAACATTTCAGGCCTCAAAGTTTCAATTTTTACCAAGTAGCCATAATTTTTTCCAGTTAGCCAGTGGTAAAATTAAGAAGTCGAGCCAATAGTGTAGGTAGCCAAAAGCATTTGAAATTATCTTTTATCAAATAACTATTATTGTATATTAGTGGAAACTGTACTTGAGTTTTGTTATTTGTGACTCAAACAATGGTGCAATTCATGTTGCTAGATTATATAAGTATATCCTTGCTTATCCAATAAACTATTAACTGAAATAAAATACAAATTCATTATTATTTATGTATTTAGGTTCATTTTTTTCTTTTGGAGGAATTATTTGCATGTACAATTAGCAGCAGACATGTTATTTTTGTGTCTACATATGTGTAGCAATAAAATTTAGTTGCCACAAGATATTTTTCTAGGTAGTCATTTGGCTACCTCTGAATTTTAGACAGTAGACAAAATGAAATTTAGGTCGCATTGGCGACCGTTTTAGTCGCAACTTTGAGGCCTGCATTTTGCTTGCATTCATAGCCCTGTTTCACAAAGCAATCTTAGTGCTAATATGATCATAACTCCCATACTTTAACATAGGCTTATGATAGTCGTAGCGCTAAGATTGCTTTGTGGAATGGGCCCAGATCAGTATACAAAATGAAGCAATGGCTAATTTTAGTACGAGTTCACACAAGCAAAAAGTGGAATTTCTCATGAAGTAGATGATTTGTGATTGGTCAAAAAAGATTTGTTTCTGGCTTTCTTGCAGTTACAATGCAGTTATTATTAGTTCAACAGTTTTGTTAACTAAAATGTAAGCGTGGAATATAGAAATGTACATACCAATGTCGTCTAATATCCTCTGTTATTCTATATTAGGATTTCAAACGACCACCACGCTCCTCTACAGTTTCATGTGCAGTTGTTGTGATTGACCAAAGGCTATTTGGTTGAATTCTGTATGCTCCTATTAATATCATTAAGTCGTGGATCATAAAAAGTATTTGGGAACTGTGGTGAATTAAAGATTAATATTCTTGTGGTTTCCTCAAAACTAGACTTCAGACACACAAATACAATGGTATGCAAAATAAAACATTTATCAAAAAGAATACTTTTTAAGCCTTATATAGCAGCAACCCTTTTTGTGGCCAAATGCAAATCTCTGAATGGCAACCTAAATTTATCTACTGTTTGCCACTAGGCGAACTAAAATTAAACCCAACTGGCGACATTATCTGTTGGTTCCTAATAACTTAGTTTGGCTCCTTAAATATTCGTGTTTGGAGTAGCTTGACTCCCTGACAAAAAACAAATTTAGAGGGCTGTTTTTTGTATCTTCTACATTCATTGTCGTGCTCTGCTATGCTAAGAAGCTTTGACCTTGACCTAATAGCCCTCGTAGACTCGGAGAGTAGTCACTTGCATGCATATTATTATCATGTTGCCATGACAACCTGAAGATGTGTTGGTTTCTTCATTGGAGTCTCCTTCTACTGTAGACTAGATTTTGTCTTGTTTCTGCACTTAGGCGTGTAACCATGGTAACGCAACGACCATTCATTATTCGAGGGGGCCTGGGATGGATATTTGTTTGACACAGAAAATGTGTTTGATCACTGCTACATATTCTTACCTGAAAGGTAGAGCTGGACAATCAACACACATGTGTGTCTGTGTGTGTGTGGTGTGTGTGTTTCAAGGACTGGTTGGCTCGGAGTTAGTATACTCTGTTTGAGATGTTAAACTATGGCATGGTATCTCAGTGGGCTAGCACTATCAAATCGGCATTAGACCGGACTAGAACAAGCAGCCACACACACACGCTTGTCGCATTATGAGTGCAATAATCTTAAACGCGACGTTAAACCCCATTTAACCTCACCTCATAGTTGAGGACCAGTGAAGATCTGGTGTAGAATAGGTCTTCAGCAACCCATGCTTGTCGTATAAGGCAACTATGCTTGTCGTAAGAGACAATTAACGGGATCAGGTGGTCAGGCTTGCTGACTTAGTTGATGCAGGCCATCGTATCCCAATTGCTCATGATGTCAATCACTGGATGTCTGGATTATTTACAGACTGCCGTCATATAGCTGGAATATTGCTGAGTGAAACAACAAACAAAATCATAAAGTTGAGACAATTTTGAAATGTATAAAAAGAGTGGAAAAGGGGCACCTTCAGCATAAGCTGATTTTCTGTCATTATGATCTCAAGTGACCTACATCTGACCTTACATGTAGTTTTGCTGCGGCTGATTTGTTCTATTCTGTGTGCATCTGTTCCCTATTATTTGTGTGTTTTATTTTGTTTGATTTTTTGCACTGTTTTGTTTTCCCTGTTTTGAATGCTTTTTTGTTTTGTTTTTTGTTTTCTAGATATCACTCTCAGATCAAACAACGTATTATCACATACACTGTGCATGGTAAATAATGGTTTCCTTTTCATTCAAAATACAGTGAAACTTTCTTGGCTCTTGAAAAATAATTCCGCCTTAACTCCATCTTCCCTGAGCAAGGGAGTTAACTGTCTATAAAAATCCAGTTTCCAACCTTGACAAACTAGGTTGGACTTTCTAGGCTTGATCTTGTAGCGCCAACCGTGGCTATTAAGAGTTATGTCCCATATATGTCCCACCTGTTGACCAATCAGATTTCATCTCACATATCACCTAAATTGTCTTCAAACAAAATGGCGACGCCCATTCAAGGCGTTATGATCGTTAGTCAAGATCTATATTGTAATTAAACAGGTCTACATTGCAAAGTGCATGAAATCACTTCGGCACCTTGATTAAACACATGAAAAGATTTGCAAAATATTTGCCGAGTCCCAAAACCTGCAATCGACTGAAATCTGCTTGTTGACATCCATGTTGTTTACGAACAGGATGTCTAGTTCGTTACACGATCTTGATTGTACTATGCATAGACTCGTTAGTCCAGCCAAAATTAACTCTATAGTTCAAGCCTAGTTCGGCAAGGGTAGAAACTGGACTTTTATAGTCAGTTGTATTTCCTCTGATAGACATTCCTGGTGGTTATACCAGTAGTTTAGTTCTTGGGGGGCACGGGTGGCCCAGTCGTCTAAGGCGCCGCAATTCCCTGTGCAGAAACCTATGAATGTGGGTTTGAATCCCGGTTCGCCCCCATAATGCTTGTGGGTTTCACCGAAGTGGTAAACGTCTGAGACCTGCATCACTTCGGGCTCTCCTCCCTTAGTTATCTGACACGCTGTGATATAACTGGAATACTGTTAAACGCGGTGTTAAACCCACCTCACTCACTATAAGTTCTTGGGACGTACCCCCAGAGCCCATTGTCTTCTCATGGGGGATCTTGACAGTTTGGTAGCCCAGTGGTTAAAGTGTTTGCTAATCATGCCGAAGGCCCGGGTTCTATTCTCCACATGGTAAAATGTGCGAAGCCCATTCCTGGTGTACCCTTCTATGATGTTGCTGGGATATTGCTGAAAGTGGAGAAAAAAAAAAGGCAATCATGTGGGTCAAATCAATAGTATATTGTCAAACATGCATCTGCCATGCAGGATTTTTATGTAATGGTTAAAAACTATTCAAATGAATTTCAAGGGTTTCACTATATTTTGAAATTTCTCTTTATGAGAATTTATAGATTTTCACTTTACATTTCAACATCAGAACCCCTTTCCACAAAGCAATCTTAGCGCTAAGATGCTTATAACTCCTTTTTATTAAACTGACAAATGACAGCCGTAGCTCTAAGTTTGCTTCGTGGAACTTAAACCTGTTCTAAATAAACTATTCTGTTGAAATAATATACCGTATTCTCTGTACCGTATTCTCTGTATTCAGTGCCCTGTTCCAAATTCTGACCAATCTGAAAGTAATCTTACGAACAACCCCAACTAATTGTAAATAATGTAAATGTCCGTATTTTAGTGTCTATTTTTCAGATTTCTTTTTACGGAATACAAAAGTGTAAAAGGGGTATTATTGCTGAGTAACTATTAGTGAAAAGTATATACTTCCTCAGAGCTCCAGATAAGCTTTTAGTGTTGTGGGTATTTTACCATGCATTTTAGAATCATTGGGTATCAGTAATTCTATCTGGGTATTCAAATTTCTGTTACCCACTAGTTTTTACACATGTGGGTATTTAAGTTAAATATTTAAAAACACTCTTCATCTAGTTCCTGTAAACTGGTGCCTTGTGGGTTCGAGAGCTTATAGGACTAAAAAATACCACGATACTTCCACAAGAAAGTGTGATGGCAAATGATCATGATGTAACTGTCATCGTGGAGTTTGGCAAGGTTGAAGGAATGCCCGTTTATAATTTCAAAATAAGTTGCTGATTTGATATCGAATACGCAGGGTTACTTCACAATATTTTGATGATAAGTTTTATTTTTGTAGGGTATCTGTAATGTTCGTTGCGTATTTGATACGGTTGGATTTTATTTTACTGCGTATTTCTGCATTTCTGATGCGTATTTTACGCAGATACGCAGTTTATCTGGAGCTCTGTTCCTTGACGATTAAACTAATTTTGTTCATTACCAGCCCATCTCTGAACGCACATTGAGCTTGTTTGATTTGGGGTTTTATGAACACCCTTTGTCAATTTCCTGAGCGCTCAGGGCACTTATTATGGTGAATACGGTGTGTGTATTGCCATCATATTTATTTCTTCCTTTGTGTAAAGTTCATACGTTCATGAACATATATACTACTCAAAAGAAGTTAAAGAAAACCTGATGTTTTCATTGGCCTATATGGTTAATCTGTCGCATCATGACATCAATTATATTATAGCTAAAATGGATAGAATTATCATTAAACCGCCCGCACGTTATCAGAAATGAGCGGGCCACTGTAACTTGATAATCCCCCCATATTGCTTGACGCGGGCCATTATCAAGCCTGTTGTTAGGTGACGTCATAGGATAGGGATAGGTGACGTCACGTTCAATAGTGACGTCATCTGGTTTGTTCTATGACGTTTCCATACTTGTAAAAGTGGGTCAGTGACATTTGTGTTGATTGCAGTAAATGTTTCAAAACCGATATTGTTGTTTCTTTTTATTTGATAACAAATTCCATCATTTTAGCTATAATAAGGGTAACGCTATTTTTCAGGGCATTATCATTTGCAGAAGCTCTCAGTCTTTTTAACTGACCTCCTTCGTCGGGCAGTTAATGGAAGACCTCGGGCTTCTGCAAATGATAATGCCCTGAAAAATAGCATTACCCTTATAGTAATATGAAAGAATCAGATGTTCTTTAACTTCTGGTAACTAGTATATTTTGTTGTTGTGTAGTTCTTGCAAATTCTGACATCATACCCATAATTTAGTTACCATGCTTACCATTATAACAAACTATTTAAATATAAGAGTGTTAACTAGCTAAACGTATTTGAATGTTTCAAACATAAAAACCATGTCCCTTGAGAGACAGTAAAGACAAGTATCCAAATTCATCATTGTATTTATCTTCTACAGGTACGTGATTACCCTGGTATCATGTGATCCAGACGACAACGATCACATGAACTACGAGATCGGGGAGTACCTGGAAGTGCTGGCCCAGCTGGACAGCGATTGGTTATATTGTGCCAATGGGAAAATTGAGGGATTGGTTAGATGCAGTGCAGTTCAACCAATCACAGATGAGGACATGTTTGAACAACTCCATGACAACTTTTATCGCTGACTCATCACAAGTCATATATGTATTCATATATATTGTAATTTAAAACCTTGTGGCATTACGATTTTTCTTAAAAATTTAACATTGTGCTATTATTGTTCAAATTATTCACTCAGACTGTTTCGGTTAAGTGTGCTGGGAAGAGTAGTCATAAACGTTTAATCACTGTTGTTTTGAAATATGGAATTAGAATTGATGCATTTATTATGAAAATTTAGGAATAGTAGCTGCACATGTTCTAACCTTGAGACAGTTTCCATACATCTTCCCGAGGCAAGGACGTTAACTGACTATAAAAGTCCAGTTTCCACCCCTGCCAAACTAGGCTGGAATTTCCAGGCTCGATTGTAGCACCACCAGTGGCTGTTACGAGTTATGTCCCTTCTATGTTCTCCCTTTTACCAATCAGATTCCATCTCTCATATCACTTGCATTTGCTTCAAACAAAATGGCGGCGACCAGTCAAGACCATCTGCTCGATAGTCAAGATCTGTATTGTAATAAAATGGGACTTACCCCATGAAGTGCATCAAATCATGTGAGCACCTTGATTAAACACATGAAAGAATTTGCAAAATATCTGTCGACACCCAGTTGACGGTACGCATGCTTTGCAAATCCTGCAGTTGATTGAAATCTGCACGTTGAAATCTATGTGGTTACGAACCAGATGACTAGTCTGTTTCTCGATTTTGATTGGATTATGCATAGATTCGTTAGTCCAGCCAACATGTAACAGAATGTCTATAATTGCAGCCTAGTTCGGCAAGGATGGAAACTGGACTTTTACAGTCAGTTAACTCCCTTGCCTTGGGAAGATGGATTCCATATAATTGAGAGCATGAGTCATTGTGTTCAAGTACTGTATACAATTCTCAGTGTAGGACGATATGTCAACAATACCACCCAGGTGTGACTAGATGTATAAGACTTGTGTCCAGTTGTTGTCGACACAATGAAGCATGTACAAATTGTGTCCCGATGTAACGGAGGATTTGTTTCACTTAGAGATGATAGACAACACCAATTGGATAAGCACCCTTGATATTGTCAAGTGACGAATAACATTCACAGTACTTGTGTGAGAGTTATCTCCCTTTATTCTTACCATTGTGCTTGCTGCCCATTCAAAATGTCAAGTTGTTTTCAGTAATATATCATTAGTTTATAGATACAGATTGAAAATCACTTTCAGGATGATGATCTAAGGGAGACAACTCTTACTTGTCTAAGGGAGACAACTCTTACTTGTCTAAGGGAGACAACTCTTCTTTGTCTAAGGGAGACAACTCTTCCTTGTCTAAGGGAGACAACTCTTACTTGTCTAAGGGAGGTAATTTTAATAGACCATGTGGCCCTAACTTGGACCTTACTGCTGCAATACATGTGACTATAAAGTGCATTTAGATGAACAACCTTTGTTTGTTTCACATTTAATCATCATCATACTCTCTCATGTTGTTGATAACTATAATCATTCATTGTAACTATTACTAATCATTGAATATCGTAGCAGATAGAGATCATATGGTTCTGTGTATATTACTGTGTGTCACGTTCACCTGTATGGGAAACTTTGAGAAATCAATACAGTTATTAGCCGATGTAACGTATTCCAGTATGGTTTTGTTGACATTAGTCATTTGTCCCCTTTCAAGCACTATTTTGTGGTCAGTGAGTAGTAATATGCACGCTTTAAGGATGTCTTGCCTTCTCTGTGTCTAGAGGCAGAGGCATAAGATTTAGACGTCGCCATAGAGATTGCTTTATATTGATGTATCCTTGATCTATTCCTGTGGGTAGAGATTATCCAGGCCAGAGGACCTGTGAGGTCAGGGTCTGGTTTTAAGGGGGATAGACTTTGGTAATTGGCAGTTCAAGAAAGTTTGATAGAAGTCTGTCAGACATCAGTTTCTATGTATACCGGAATTAAAGCTTACCTAATTCACGTTTGGCGGTTATTTCAATTTCTGGATCTTGCTGATATCGGCATACATCCTGGAGCATAGTCCCCCTTTAATACATATAATAGTTACTTGCACAAAGTGCAGCCTGATAGTCTTTGATCAGATACTTAAAAATAAAGACAAGCTTCTTCCATAAGACTGGCCTGGCTGTCTCAAATTCAAAGGCTTTTATTGAGGTCAGGTTTAAGGCTTAAAAACATAATATTCTTGGTTCTTAGGCACCGCCTGCATCATTATACGATTTGTTTTTATTTCCATTTTTAACAAAAACAAAAAAATGCTTAAATATTCCAAGTCCAAAGGTAGTCAAATACTGTATTCCAGTATTGTTTATTTGTTTATATACAAGTTTGAACAACTAAAAAAAAAAGACACCGCCCACACTATATTTTCAAAAAACATTGCCTGAGAACCAATTCTTTTATTTTTTTAAGCCTAATGTTAGGAACGAAAAATCAAATTGACATGTTTTAATCAAAAGAATATTTGCTCGCACTTGTGCAATATCTGAAGCATTATTTGACATCTCATATATATATTACAGTCATGTTTGCCATGTCCTACATGAAGAGACACTTGGCAATTTGAGAGAAATACAGGAAAGAAAACGTGATTCCAAGAGAACTGATTACTATTTCACATAGCTACAAAAAATTAATTGCATATTCTCATGCTTTTGTATGCCCACCTTATGTGATTTCGAGGTGCTCAGAGCATGCTCGACAACGATGTTGTTACCTGCACTGTCTGTGTTGTTGATGTTGCAGTCATTGTTGTGTTGTGACATCTCCTATCATTGTTGTATGTACTCATCCCAAGCCTCCCGATCCTCGTGGCCCAGGCGTTCCTGTGTATGGTTAAGGGTCGTACATTTTCATTATTCGTCCTGTGCCACTTGAAGTGTGTAAAGCAACACTAGATATGCAATTACTTCTGCATGATATTTATGTGGAAATTACATTGTTTATTTTTGATGGAATTAACACACTATTGATAACCACTGCTTTAAACAATGTTGAAAATAACCAAAAACACAAGTATTAGATCAAATAAATGGCAATACCTGTTAAAAGAAATTTCTTTTCAAAATTTGCTTTGAATTATTTTCAGCAATCAAACACACGAAGTAGTTTTGTTATTAATCAAAAGTTTTCCATGTAATATTCTGACAATCTAGCTTTCTTTGTATACCAGGAATGCAACGGAGTTAGAAATGTGACATTACATGTTGATGATGGGCTTTAGGAGACATTATATGAATCATGTCGACACAGCAATAGTTTCATAATCTGGGTTCATTCAAGATAACACCACTGTGCATGCTTTTTGTGCCAAGATGTGGACGAGCATGTTCACAGCTTCTACCGGAACTTAACACAGAAACGTTTATGGAGTAATACAGATACGTTTATGGAGTAATACAGATACGTTTATGGTGTAATGGAGATGGTTTTGAAACTTATTCAGGAACTATTCATGTAATTGTAAGTAAGGTTTTCCCCTGTTGTGCGGAGAACTCCTGATTCGATGACACATGTCCGCTGGTCCTGAGAGGGAAGTTCTAGAAAGACGTATCATCCCCTCAAATCTGTTTTTTATACATGAAATGAGCTGTGGATTGAGGATATTATTGATGCTCTTACTTACAGGTCAAATTGAAACATTTTACTCCGGAAATGTACATTAATTTTAGATAAGGATCGTATTTTGTAAAAGCCCTTTTCATTTTCAAATGAACTGCCCATTCCATTACAGTTTGTCTTGAATGCAACTCGGCCGTATGTTATACTTCAGTATTTCATGCAATGTCATTCTGGTCAGATCTGTTACTCCGATATGAAACCTCTCAGCATGAAGTAGTGATGACATTTCTGGAAAAGGTCTCTTCATGTTATCCCAAGTGAACTTTCACAGCCTAATTTTCCCAAAGGATGTGGGTGCTTGAAGCCATCGGACGTCAGCTTTCTGATACAATTCTGATATTCAGGTACATTTCTCGTAACACACCCTTTCTAGTGTTGATTCCATGGTGTTCAGACACAACTTGACGTATAAAATGTACACGACATTATTACACAGCTTTACTTTGTTTTATTTGGAACTCCCTGATCATGTTCATTTTCAAGATACAGAAATCAGAAATGCTTGTCTGAATGCCTTGTTGGTCGACGTTATTCAAGTGAGTTGTTCCCCTTTGACGTAGCCGGGCAACGTAGATAATCGCAAAGGCCGAACAATCGTACCCTAAAGCTGGAGAGATATGACAATCAGTATTGGGAGAAAGATACAGATAACAGCCGTGAAAAATGTGAGATTATCGGGAAGAAATATCAAAATTACCCCCCTGATCATAAAATGGACTAATCCGACATTGTCGAGGTCGGATTGTATTCAGGGAGCCATCTTTTTTTTTTTTGGTTTGGTTTGGTTTGTTGTTTATCTCAATGCTGATAAAAAAGTCGACCTCACGAGACCTTACCAGCTGTCCTCAGAACTTCATGCGGAGTATCATGTTGGAGTAAAAGATCTGCTTTTGATGAGATTGATATTTCATGCCAGTTGTGTGCCATATTATCCTGTGCAATCTTGTATTTATTTTTACACCTGTATCTCTATTCGTACATGTTGGCTTGACAGCATCTTCGTGACATTTGAATTTTGTCATTATTTACAAAGTATAGAATTTACACTTGTTTGTTAACCTGTAACTTTGTTTTTCCTGTTGAGATTTTTGTACAGATTTATTTGTTGTTTTGTTTAGATATTTCATTACAGCTGAGTCACAGCTGCTTGCCACTGTCTGGCAGAGTAGCACACACCCGGGGCTGACTCAAGCTCGATTTAGTCACGTACCAGTACAGAAATCAAAGTCATGTCAGAATAAGGTTGATTTCTTCTCCATTCATGTGTAATGCTACGAGAACACTTTTTGTCCTCTTTCCACACATTGTGAATTGGTTGTGGTGTAATCACTACAACTGGATAGATTAGGACATTAGAGTTATCTCCCCTGTGCAACCGTTTCCTTTTAAATTTCAGAATAATTGAATTTCAACCAATGTTTGTAACCTCTACACCTTTGAGCTATAATAAGCTATTTACAGAACAATCCTATATAAATGTTTGTTTTGGAAAATACACCTGCATTTGATTTCCTATCCGTGACTTTCACACTTTAAAGAGTGTGAGTGAGTGAGTGAGTTTGGTTTAACGACACTTTTAACATTAATCCAGTTATGTCCTGCGTGTCAGCTTAATGTGGGAGGAAAGCCCAAAGTGATGCAGGTCTCAGACATTTACCGCTTCAGTGAAACCCACAAGCACGGGTATGGTGCTGACAAAACTAGACACATAATCGGGCAAACTGGGATTCGAACCCACAATCATAGGTTTCTGGCGTGCCCAAGGGATGCAACTCTGCACAGCGAATCGCGGCACCTTAGAAGACTGGGCCACCCGTGCCCCTACACACTTAACAAACAAAGCTTAACCTCAGTCCATTCTGTAACGAGAACCAACTGTTTGATTAAGTTCAACAGAATACACTTTTCCTGGTGATAATGAATTTTCATACGTGTTCCATTTTCATCCTTGACGTGGCCAAGATCTTCAGCTTTCAGATAGACGATGATTTGTCAATGCTAATATATGTATTATCACAGCTCTGTTGTATTCATTTGGTTGAATAAGGTTTTCAGATTACAGAGATGCTGATCAATTCATTCCTTACTCTCTCCCTCTCTGTGGCCAAACATATTTTTCTGCATTGACCTTGCTTGCTGGCTCTGTAATTGAACAATATTCCTTGCTTATTTAATGTCAATGCAACATCATGAATGTCGACACTTGTCAAATCTTGATTTTCATATCGAAACCAGCAGTTGGACAGAGCGAATGGATGACAGTAAAGGCAAGCGGATCTATGTATGGATGGAATATTGTACATTCCAAATATGGGTACAGGTTTGACTATGTTGGTGTTGATTGGCTGAAAGGAAAGGTCAGGTCCAAATTACAGAGAGGGGTTGTATATTTTGTCAATGACCTTGTTTTGTGATTATTAAAGAATGACAGGAAACAATGTTTTTCACGGAATTATTGTCAAGCTGTATATCATTGTTTAAATTTGGCTTCAATGAATCAGATATTGATGTCTAGAAGAATATTATGACTGATCTGTATATTTGCATAATTATTGATATAATACAAGAGTTGCTTCCCTTTTGATTTCAATTTACTTTCAAATTCTTCGGATGACAATCTTTTGACATGAAACCAAACAAGTGAAGTAAATGTTAGAACTTTATTCCAAGACAAAATGTTTTGAAAAAAAAAATGTAAATAATTTTAAGATATGGATGGTGAGATTCCTCTTGGTGATTTTCAAAATTTTCCCACTGAGATAAGGGAAGTAACTCTTGTTGATTAGAAGATATGTGTTATCAGGCTTGAAGTGTGCAGTGAAAGGGAGACAACTCCTGATGGAGTAAGCAGCTTCTCGTTGCTGTGTTATGCGATGTTAGTTTTATTTTATGTAGAGATAAACGGAGAATCTCAAACAGTTTGGTTGATTATCAATAAATCTCATTCTATATACTTGTTCTCTGTTGTTTGTAGCAATGAAATGGATGGAATAAGGCAAAAAGAAACATTTACCCATGTCTCATAGAGAACAGTTGCGTGAAATTAGGTTTAATATCGCGTCCAAGATTATTGCACTTATATAGCGACATGCATGCACGTGTATGTGGTTACTTGAACTAGTGCGGACTAATGCCAATTTATGGTGCTAGCCAACTGAGATACCATGCCACAGTTTTAACATGAATTCAAGCCAACCTGTCCTTGTTCAGCCCCTTAATGCCGAGTTTTACGTCTTTTGGTATGACATGGCCTGGGATCGAACCTCGGACCTTCAGCGCTCAGGGCTGACACTCTACCACTCTACCACTCTACCACGGAGGCGGTCCAGAGAACAGGTGACAAATCAGGGGAAGTAACTAGTGGTGGGACAATGCATTGGTGGATCGCGATTTTTCACTTCTCGATACTAGTATCACAATCGCACACTAAGTAAAAAGTATCGATTGTTACCTTAAATGTATTCTTTAATGAATGTTACACCAAACACTAATTAACAGTGAAAATGAGGAGTGACTATTATTATTAATCGGCATCAGTCCGGACTAGTACAAACAGGTGAGGTGAGGTGAAATTGGGTTTAACGTTGCGTCCAAGTTTATTGCACTTATATAGCGACGTGCATGTACGTGTGTGTGTTTGTGTGGCTACTTGTACTAGTCCGGACTGATGCCGATTAATAGTGCTAGCTCACTGAGATACCATGCCGCAGTTTAACATGAATACCCCACTCGGACACAGTATACTGACCCCGAGCCGACCAGTCCTTGTTTTAGCCCATTAATGCCGAGCGCCAGACAGGGTAACAACAAGTACGATAGTACAAACAGCCACACACACGTGCATGCACGTCGCTATATAAGTGCAATAATCTTTTACGCGACGATAAACCCCATTTCACCTCACTCTAACTATGCCCATAGTACTTACCAAAAGCATAGTCTTTGTGAACAGTGAACCTCAAGTGAATACAGAGTACCTGGTCATTGCTATGCACAACATAGAAGTCATGATCATGCTTGAATGAAACCAATGACCAACACAGATGCATACAACTGATGCTTTAAAAGGGGAAGTGTACACGCAAAAATCACTTTCTTTCTTTTTCTAAACAAAACGCAATTTTAGAATTAGTTAGTACCTGTGTTTGAAAATATAAACTCATTTTTTTCACAGTGAAAGTTGGAAGCTCCCAATAGTATGCCGTTATGAGGCCTTCGTTTTTCGAGCTAAACAGGCCTGAGTTATCCCCCTTAGATTATGACGTAATTGGTGCCAATTCAACTGGGTCCCTGGGTTCTCAACGCAAAAGATATCAAGTACCAGTTTGAGGTAAAACAACATGTCCTACGACACACTCCGGCGCAGTGGTGACTCAGCATAACACTATGCTGGCTGGCATCTGAGACGCTAGAATCACACACCTGTACCTACACCACGTGAAGCGGCTCTAACAAAGCATGATGACGTCATAATGTTTATCAATTGGCACCAATGACGTCATATTGCAAGGGGCATAAGCCATGGTGTTTTTGTTATGGAAATAGAACACTTGGTAAATGTGAAAAATATAAATCGTTTTAATGCAAAAAATATGTTAATTAATTGTGATATTTTTATATTTTTGTCTATGACACCACTAGGTTAACACTTTTAATGTGGAAAAAGTACAAGAAAAATAGGTTCATTTCCGTGTGAACTTGCCCTTTAATGATAGACATGAAACAGACGGGATATGTGAACAACCATGGTTGTTGGGACAATGATAAACAATCAGAGGCTATTAAATCACAATAAACCCCCTCTGATTGAAACAGCTGGTTTGACGGCCGCATCACCGCGGAAGCTAATATTCATAGAATAGTACTATTTTCAGTCATTGTCGGTAGGCATATTTAAATTACAATATCTACAATTACAGGTTACAAAATGCACAGATGCCGTTACTACAATATTCAAAGGATGTGTGGCAATACATTTCGTGCAGAAAAACACGACAGAAATCAACAAAGGGAATGTATTTACGTTTTGGAGACAACAGAGGGCTTGAAATTTTGGCGCTTTTCTATATACGACTGTGACGTCATATATTTTGCGTCACAATGAGCGATATGACGTCATAATGGTGACATGAGATGTAGAGCAAAAGCCTTGGGATGGCCACCTCATGTTAGCTTACCAAGTTACCGTGCTTATATGCCTGTCATATGTTCGAGTGAAGTATTACGGAGTAAACAAACTGCTTGAGTATATACAGAACCATATTTTGTTCGGTGATTCCGTAATTCAGATCGATAACCCACTCAAAACATTGAACTCAACCCATGCCGCTTCACTCAGTATATTTTCTAACACCAAAGAGTTCGCGTTTTATTTAGTCATGGTAGAATGGAGATAAACATACCGTCTTTTCAATGTAGAGCTAGGTTACCTGTAGATTTAACCGCGCTAAATTTAACATTTGAAACCTCACGCTGCGCGTTCGGTTCCAAATTCAATTTAGCGGGGTTAAATCTACAGGTAACCTAGCTCTACATTGAAAACACAGTATGTTTATCTCCTAATTGAATAGCATCACAATCAAGACAATGAAAAATTACAGTTCTCGCACAGCGTTCCAAATAATTTAAACTTGACACAGACCAGTAAGCATGGTAACCATGCAATCTCATTAAAATCAGATCTTAGTTCTCGCTATCGCTCAACAAAGATTTGAGGACATCCCATTACGGGTCATGTCAGAACGACCTTTCATCTGACCAATCAAAGCGTCGCTTACCAGATCATGAAAGTGACAGTCGGAATGTGTTTTCTAATCATGCAACCTTGAAAATGTTCACACGGGGTATTCCGAACGACAGTTACAGCCCGCACGACTGATTCCGTCAAATTATCGTCTATCTCTCGCTTCCTTGGGATAAACATTTGAACAAAGGAGGCGTTGCACAGTACGTGGGAAGCACTGCCATACAATCTCAACCACATATTAGAAATTCTGGAATGTTCGTTTGTTCAGTTTTCAAAATTTTAATCAAGAACTGTGTCAACATATTTTTCAAGCATAGTCTGAAATGGAAGTCACCAGGTTGAAACGAGCACCGTAAACTCGAGAAAGCTGCTTTCTAATTGGCTGATGTCGACTTCTTGTTAGTGATTACAGCGGTCGGTCAAAGTTCGCATAAGGTCGTTCTGACGTGACCTGTAATGGGATGTCCTCAGATCTTTGTTTAGCGGCAGCGAGAACTTAGATATGATTTTAATTAGATTTGGTAACTATGGTAACACTACAGCCACCACAGCCAGAATGGTATCCAACCATGAGAGATTAATCTAGGATACCAAACTAAGTGCCCATGGCCGGCAAATTAAGAATATAATGTTATTTTCATAAAAAGTGGCATCATCAAAGTTCTTATTTTCCTACAATCAGATATTTTAACAGTCGTTCAATGTAACCATGGTAACAATGGCAAGTTAAGCATTTTAGCCTCTCCCCCAATTACCTGATTAAACTTAGATGTCACAACTATTCCCAGGAGTTCTGACAATGTCTTGTCTTGTCAGAACAATGAATGATTTAATGACACCAATCCATCCAATTATTTACAAAGCCCTGTTGAGTAAACAGCCATCTGATATTTTCAATCTGAACTGTTTGTTAGTTTGTTATTTAAAGCCACACATATTCCAGCTATAAGATGGGGTTCAATCTGAATAGGCGATGACCGAAATCCAGATTCGTCAGCTGAAAACCCTGATGTGGCACATCACTTTCTTACTGCACCTCAAACTTCATGAAATAAGCTTCCAGAAATTCATCACGAGGCTATATTTCCGTGTCAGCTCACTGAAAGCTTCTCTCATCATATCTGTTTCTTTGATAGTGTCCTTGGTCCCGGTGATACCCTCCACCCCCATTTCCATAGTGGCCTCCTCCACCACCCCCTCCTCGGTGGTATCCTCCGCCTCCTCTGCCTCCGTGGTAACCGTCTCTGTTCCTGCCGTAGTTGTCATCTCTGTTACGATAACCGCCACCACCACCACGGTTGCCATAGCGATCACCATGGTGACCCCAGTTGCCACGAGACTGGTTGTAACCACCTCGACCTTGACTATCACCTCGGCTGAAAAGTAGGCAGATAGAGGATATTGTGAATATTAAACATGTTAAATATTTCCTGGCATAAAACATTCTTTTCATTACCGAGCCAATGACACAGTTAAAATCACAAGGGCATGGTTACATAAGCGATAGAAACAAACATTTTTAATCCACTAGTCCTTATTATGATATCATATAGCAAAATCCTTAAAAATGGTAAATTTCTACTAGTCCCTAAGTTATGATATCTTACTATTGGGCAGTTTGGCAAAGACTATAGGACAAGTGCCAATTTCTAACAATGGTTACATATGTTCCTGGTGTCTGCATTGCACACATAGAAATCACATTACTTTGACAAAAACACCTTGTGATGATGTTAATTGTACAAAGCCAGTCATACATGTGATGTGCACTAGTAACTGAACAAACACATAGGAACTGAGCATTTGATTGAGTGAGTGAGTGAGCTGGGTTTAACACTGCTTTGAACAGTATTCCAGTTATATCACACCGTGTCAGCTTAATGTGGGAGAAAAGCCCGAAGTGATGCAGGTCTCGGACGTTTACCCCTCGGAGAAACCCACGAGCACGGGTATGGTGCTGACAAACCTAGAAATATAACTGGGGCGAACCGGGATTCGAAACAAACAACCATGATTTCTGGGGTGCCCAAAAGACGCAACTCTACACAGCGAATTGTGGCCCTTTCAAAAGCTGTGCCATCTGTGCCCTGCATGAACATTGTTGACACAGGTTTGTTTGTTGTTTCACGTCTTGTTTCCACCCTTGCCACATCAAGCCCACTTTCCTGTGCTAAATATGATTGGACTATCGCACAGATACTGATATAGTTAGTCCAATCAGAGAACATTTCACAAAATAAATATCCACAATGGGTACACCTTCGGATGAAAGTGATTTCTTTTTGATCATTTAACAATTAACTACGTTTTTGTGTCAGGGATGAAATCACAAATGTTTTCATTATCTGGTCGGCTAGGTCGTTTGTGAAGCTATACAGGATAACAGCAATCTGATTTGATATCACATTTTCATTACAAGGGACACAACTCATGATCTACGCGAGGTGGCGCCAGGGCCAAGAAAAGTGGCCTTGATGTGGCAAGGGTAGAAACTAGGCTTTGATATAGGCTAGTCAGCATGCTTGCCTCGGGAAGGTGCTCCTATGCAGACCCTATCAGATTTAGAGTAGACATGAAATAACCTGTGCTTATTTGAATCGATCTTTAGGGTTAGCGTGGTTTGTTTGTTTGTTGTTTAACACCGCATTCAGCAATATTCCAGCTCTATGACAGCGATCTGTAAATAATCGAATGATTGAGCATCAATTCACGCAATTGGGATACAATGACATGCACCAAACAAGTCAGCGAGCCAGACCACCTGATCCCGTTTTGGCCTCTTGCGGCAAGCATGGGGAAGATGATGTAGGTGATGATGTTCGAGAAGATGGAGGAGGTGATGATGTTCGAGAAGATGGAGGAGGTGATGATGTTCGGGAAGACGACGTAGGTGATGATGTTCGGGAAGATGGTGTAGGCGATGATGTTCGAGAAGATGGTGTAGGTGATGATGTTCGGGAAGATGGTGTAGGTGATGATGTTCGAGAAGATGGAGGAGGTGATGATGTTCGGGAAGACGACGTAGGTGATGATGTTCGGGAAGATGGTGTAGGCGATGATGTTCGAGAAGATGGTGTAGGTGATGATGTTCGAGAAGATGGAGGAGGTGATGATGTTCGGGAAGATGATGTAGGTGATGATGTTCGGGAAGATGGTGTAGGTGATGATGTTCGAGAAGATGGTGTAGGTGATGATGTTCGAGAAGATGGAGGAGGTGATGATGTTCGGGAAGATGATGTAGGTGATGATGTTCGGGAAGATGGTGTAGGTGATGATGTTCGAGAAGATGGTGTAGGTGATGATGTTCGAGAAGATGGAGGAGGTGATGATGTTCGGGAAGATGGTGTAGTTGATGATGTTCGGGAAGATGATGTAGTTGATGATGTTCGAGAAGATGATGTAGGTGATGATGTTCGGGGAGATGATGTAGGCGATGATGTTCGGGAAGATGGAGGAGGTGATGATGTTCGGGAAGATGGTGTAGGTGATGATGTTCGGGAAGATGATGTAGGTGATGATGTTCGGGAAGATGGTGTAGGTGATGATGTTCAGGAAGATGGTGTAGGCGATGATGTTCGAGAAGATGGAGGAGGTGATGATGTTCGAGAAGATGGAGGAGGTGATGATGTTCGGGAAGATGGTGTAGGTGATGATGTTCGGGAAGATGATGTAGGTGATGATGTTCGAGAAGATGGTGTAGGTGATGATGTTCGAGAAGATGGAGGAGGTGATGATGTTCGGGAAGATGGTGTAGGTGATGATGTTCGGGAAGATGGTGTATGTGATGATGTTCGAGAAGATGGAGGAGGTGATGATGTTCGGGAAGATGGTGTAGGTGATGATGTTCGGGAAGATGATGTAGGTGATGATGTTCGGGAAGATGGTGTAGGTGATGATGTTCAGGAAGATGGTGTAGGCGATGATGTTCGAGAAGATGGAGGAGGTGATGATGTTCGGGAAGATGATGTAGGTGATGATGTTCGGGAAGATGATGTAGGTGATGATGTTCGAGAAGATGATGTAGGTGATGATGTTCGGGGAGATGATGTAGGCGATGATGTTCGGGAAGATGGAGGAGGTGATGATGTTCGGGAAGATGGTGTAGGTGATGATGTTCGGGAAGATGATGTAGGTGATGATGTTCGGGAAGATGGTGTAGGTGATGATGTTCAGGAAGATGGTGTAGGCGATGATGTTCGAGAAGATGGAGGAGGTGATGATGTTCGAGAAGATGGAGGAGGTGATGATGTTCGGGAAGATGGTGTAGGTGATGATGTTCGGGAAGATGATGTAGGTGATGATGTTCGAGAAGATGGTGTAGGTGATGATGTTCGAGAAGATGGAGGAGGTGATGATGTTCGGGAAGATGGTGTAGGTGATGATGTTCGGGAAGATGGTGTATGTGATGATGTTCGGGAAGATGGTGTAGGCGATGATGTTCGAGAAGATGGAGGAGATGATGATGTTCGGGAAGATGGAGGAGGTGATGATGTTGGGGAAGATGGAGGAGGCGATGATGTTCGAGAAGATGGAGGAGGTGATGATGTTCGGGAAGATGGTGTAGGTGATGATGTTCGGGAAGATGGTGTATGTGATGATGTTCGGGAAGATGGTGTAGGCGATGATGTTCGAGAAGATGGAGGAGATGATGATGTTCGGGAAGATGGTGGAGTTGATGATGTTCGAGAAGATGGTGTAGTTGATGATGTTCGAGAAGATGGTGTAGGCGATGATGTTCGGGAAGATGGAGGAGGTGATGATGTTCGAGAAGATGATGTAGGCGATGATGTTCGGGAAGATGGTGTAGGTGATGATGTTCAGGAAGATGGAGGAGGTGATGATGTTTGGGAAGATGGTGTAGGCGATGATGTTCGGGAAGATGGAGGAGGTGATGATGTTCGGGAAGATGGTGTAGTTGATAATGTTCGGGAAGATGGTGTAGGCGATGATGTTCGGGAAGATGATGTAGGCGATGATGTTCGGGAAGATGGAGGAGGTGATGATGTTCGGGAAGATGGTGTAGGCGATGATGTTCGGGAAGATGATGTAGGCGATGATGTTCGGGAAGATGGAGGAGGTGATGATGTTGGGGAAGATGGTGTAGGTGATGATGTTCGGGATGATGGTGTAGGTGATGATGTTCAGGAAGATGGTGTAGGTGATGATGTTCAGGAAGATGGTGTAGGCGATGATGTTCGGGAAGATGGTGTAGGCAATGATGTTCGAGAAGATGGTGTAGGTGATGATGTTCGGGAAGATGGAGGAGGTGATGATGTTCGGGAAGATGGTGTAGGTGATGATGTTCGGGAAGATGATGTAGGTGATGATGTTCGAAAAGATGGTGTAGGTGATGATGTTCGGGAAGATGGTGTAGGCGATGATGTTCGGGAAGATGGTGTAGTTGATGATGTTCGGGAAGATGGAGGAGGTGATGATGTTCAGGAAGATGGAGGAGGCAATGATGTTCGGGAAGATGGTGTATGTGATGATGTTCGGGAAGATGATGTAGGTGATGATGTTCAGGAAGATGGAGGAGGTGATGATGTTCGGGAAGATGGTGTAGGCGATGATGTTCGGGAAGATGATGTAGGCGATGATGTTCAGGAAGATGATGTAGGTGATGATGTTCAGGAAGATGATGTAGGTGATGATGTTCGAGAAGATGGTGTAGGCGATGATGTTCGGGAAGATGGTGTAGGTGATGATGTTCGAGAAGATGGTGTAGGTGATGATGTTCGAGAAGATGGAGGAGGTGATGATGTTCGAGAAGATGGTGTAGGTGATGATGTTCGGGAAGATGGTGTATGTGATGATGTTCGGGAAGATGGTGTAGGTGATGATGTTCGGGAAGATGGTGTAGGTGATGATGTTCGAGAAGATGGTGTAGGCGATGATGTTCGGGAAGATGGTGTATGTGATGATGTTCGAGAAGATGGAGGAGGTGATGATGTTCGAGAAGATGGTGTAGGTGATGATGTTCGGGAAGATGGTGTAGGTGATGATGTTCGAGAAGATGGAGGAGGTGATGATGTTCGAGAAGATGGTGTAGGTGATGATGTTCGGGAAGATGGTGTAGGTGATGATGTTCGGGAAGATGGTGTAGGTGATGATGTTCGAGAAGATGGTGTAGGCGATGATGTTCGGGAAGATGGTGTAGGTGATGATGTTCGAGAAGATGGTGTAGGTGATGATGTTCGAGAAGATGGAGGAGGTGATGATGTTCGAGAAGATGGTGTAGGTGATGATGTTCGGGAAGATGGTGTATGTGATGATGTTCGGGAAGATGGTGTAGGTGATGATGTTCCGGAAGATGGTGTATGTGATGATGTTCGGGAAGATGGTGTATGTGATGATGTTCGGGAAGATGGTGTATGTGATGATGTTCGGGAAGATGGTGTATGTGATGATGTTCGGGAAGATGGAGGAGGTGATGATGTTCGGGAAGATGATGTAGGTGATGATGTTCGGGAAGATGGTGTAGGTGATGATGTTCGGGAAGATGGTGTAGGTGATGATGTTCGGGAAGATGGTGTAGGTGATGATGTTCGAGAAGATGGTGTAGGCGATGATGTTCGGGAAGATGGTGTAGGCAATGATGTTCGGGAAGATGGTGTAGGTGATGATGTTCGAGAAGATGGTGTAGTTGATGATGTTCGGGAAGATGGTGTAGGCGATGATGTTCGGGAAGATGGTGTAGGTGATGATGTTCGGGAAGATGATGTAGGTGATGATGTTCGAGAAGATGGTGTAGGTGATGATGTTCGAGAAGATGGAGGAGGCGATGATGTTCGAGAAGATGGAGGAGGTGATGATGTTCGAGAAGATGGTGTAGGTGATGATGTTCGGGAAGATGGTGTAGGTGATGATGTTCGAGAAGATGGTGTAGGTGATGATGTTCGAGAAGATGGAGGAGGCGATGATGTTCGAGAAGATGGAGGAGGTGATGATGTTCGAGAAGATGGAGGAGGCGATGATGTTCAGGAAGATGATGTAGGTGATGATGTTCGGGAAGATGGAGGAGGTGATGATGTTCGGGAAGATGGAGGAGGTGATGATGTTCGGGAAGATGGAGGAGGTGATGATGTTCGGGAAGATGATGTAGGTGATGATGTTCAGGAAGATGATGTAGGTGATGATGTTCGGGAAGATGGTGTAGGTGATGATGTTCGGGAAGATGATGTAGGTGATGATGTTCAGGAAGATGATGTAGGTGATGATGTTCGGGAAGATGGTGTAGGTGATGATGTTCGGGAAGATGATGTAGGTGATGATGTTCAGGAAGATGATGTAGGTGATGATGTTCGGGAAGATGGTGTAGGTGATGATGTTCGGGAAGATGGTGTAGGTGATGATGTTCGGGAAGATGATGTAGGTGATGATGTTCAGGAAGATGGTGTAGGTGATGATGTTCAGGAAGATGATGTAGGCGATGATGTTCGGGAAGATGGTGTAGGTGATGATGTTCGAGAAGATGGTGTAGGTGATGATGTTCGAGAAGATGGAGGAGGTGATGATGTTCGGGAAGATGGTGTAGTTGATGATGTTCGGGAAGATGATGTAGTTGATGATGTTCGAGAAGATGGTGTAGGTGATGATGTTCGAGAAGATGATGTAGGTGATGATGTTCGGGGAGATGATGTAGGCGATGATGTTCGGGAAGATGGAGGAGGTGATGATGTTCGGGAAGATGGTGTAGGTGATGATGTTCGGGAAGATGATGTAGGTGATGATGTTCGGGAAGATGGTGTAGGTGATGATGTTCAGGAAGATGGTGTAGGCGATGATGTTCGAGAAGATGGAGGAGGTGATGATGTTCGAGAAGATGGAGGAGGTGATGATGTTCGGGAAGATGGTGTAGGTGATGATGTTCGGGAAGATGATGTAGGTGATGATGTTCGAGAAGATGGTGTAGGTGATGATGTTCGAGAAGATGGAGGAGGTGATGATGTTCGGGAAGATGGTGTAGGTGATGATGTTCGGGAAGATGGTGTATGTGATGATGTTCGGGAAGATGGTGTAGGCGATGATGTTCGAGAAGATGGAGGAGATGATGATGTTCGGGAAGATGGAGGAGGTGATGATGTTGGGGAAGATGGAGGAGGCGATGATGTTCGAGAAGATGGAGGAGGTGATGATGTTCGGGAAGATGGTGTAGGTGATGATGTTCGGGAAGATGGTGTATGTGATGATGTTCGGGAAGATGGTGTAGGCGATGATGTTCGAGAAGATGGAGGAGATGATGATGTTCGGGAAGATGGTGGAGTTGATGATGTTCGAGAAGATGGTGTAGTTGATGATGTTCGAGAAGATGGTGTAGGCGATGATGTTCGGGAAGATGGAGGAGGTGATGATGTTCGAGAAGATGATGTAGGCGATGATGTTCGGGAAGATGGTGTAGGTGATGATGTTCAGGAAGATGGAGGAGGTGATGATGTTTGGGAAGATGGTGTAGGCGATGATGTTCGGGAAGATGGAGGAGGTGATGATGTTCGGGAAGATGGTGTAGTTGATAATGTTCGGGAAGATGGTGTAGGCGATGATGTTCGGGAAGATGATGTAGGCGATGATGTTCGGGAAGATGGAGGAGGTGATGATGTTCGGGAAGATGGTGTAGGCGATGATGTTCGGGAAGATGATGTAGGCGATGATGTTCGGGAAGATGGAGGAGGTGATGATGTTGGGGAAGATGGTGTAGGTGATGATGTTCGGGATGATGGTGTAGGTGATGATGTTCAGGAAGATGGTGTAGGTGATGATGTTCAGGAAGATGGTGTAGGCAATGATGTTCGAGAAGATAGTGTAGGTGATGATGTTCGGGAAGATGGTGTAGTTGATGATGTTCGAGAAGATGGTGTAGGCGATGATGTTCGGGAAGATGGAGGAGGTGATGATGTTCGAGAAGATGATGTAGGCGATGATGTTCGGGAAGATGGTGTAGGTGATGATGTTCAGGAAGATGGAGGAGGTGATGATGTTTGGGAAGATGGTGTAGGCGATGATGTTCGGGAAGATGGAGGAGGTGATGATGTTCGGGAAGATGGTGTAGTTGATAATGTTCGGGAAGATGGTGTAGGCGATGATGTTCGGGAAGATGATGTAGGCGATGATGTTCGGGAAGATGGAGGAGGTGATGATGTTCGGGAAGATGGTGTAGGCGATGATGTTCGGGAAGATGATGTAGGCGATGATGTTCGGGAAGATGGAGGAGGTGATGATGTTGGGGAAGATGGTGTAGGTGATGATGTTCGGGATGATGGTGTAGGTGATGATGTTCAGGAAGATGGTGTAGGTGATGATGTTCGGGAAGATGGTGTAGGCAATGATGTTCGAGAAGATAGTGTAGGTGATGATGTTCGGGAAGATGGAGGAGGTGATGATGTTCGGGAAGATGGTGTAGGTGATGATGTTCGGGAAGATGATGTAGGTGATGATGTTCGGGAAGATGGTGTAGGTGATGATGTTCGGGAAGATGGTGTAGGCGATGATGTTCGGGAAGATGATGTAGGTGATGATGTTCGGGAAGATGGTGTAGGTGATGATGTTCGAGAAGATGGTGTAGGTGATGATGTTCGGGAAGATGGTGTAGGCGATGATGTTCGGGAAGATGATGTAGGCGATGATGTTCGGGAAGATGGTGTAGGCAATGATGTTCGAGAAGATGGTGTAGGTGATGATGTTCGGGAAGATGATGTAGGTGATGATGTTCGGGAAGATGGTGTATGTGATGATGTTCGGGAAGATGGTGTAGTTGATGATGTTCGGGAAGATGGAGGAGGTGATGATGTTCAGGAAGATGGAGGAGGCAATGATGTTCGGGAAGATGGTGTATGTGATGATGTTCGGGAAGATGATGTAGGTGATGATGTTCAGGAAGATGGAGGAGGTGATGATGTTCGGGAAGATGGTGTAGGCGATGAGGTTCGGGAAGATGATGTAGGCGATGATGTTCAGGAAGATGATGTAGGTGATGATGTTCAGGAAGATGATGTAGGTGATGATGTTCGAGAAGATGGTGTAGGTGATGATGTTCGAGAAGATGGTGTAGGCGATGATGTTCGGGAAGATGGTGTAGGTGATGATGTTCGAGAAGATGGTGTAGGTGATGATGTTCGAGAAGATGGAGGAGGTGATGATGTTCGAGAAGATGGTGTAGGTGATGATGTTCGGGAAGATGGTGTATGTGATGATGTTCGGGAAGATGGTGTAGGTGATGATGTTCGGGAAGATGGTGTATGTGATGATGTTCGGGAAGATGGTGTATGTGATGATGTTCGGGAAGATGGTGTATGTGATGATGTTCGGGAAGATGGTGTATGTGATGATGTTCGGGAAGATGGAGGAGGTGATGATGTTCGGGAAGATGATGTAGGTGATGATGTTCGGGAAGATGGTGTAGGTGATGATGTTCGGGAAGATGGTGTAGGTGATGATGTTCGGGAAGATGGTGTAGGTGATGATGTTCGGGAAGATGGTGTAGGTGATGATGTTCGGGAAGATGGTGTAGGTGATGATGTTCGAGAAGATGGTGTAGGCGATGATGTTCGGGAAGATGGTGTAGGCAATGATGTTCGGGAAGATGGTGTAGGTGATGATGTTCGAGAAGATGGTGTAGTTGATGATGTTCGGGAAGATGGTGTAGGCGATGATGTTCGGGAAGATGGTGTAGGTGATGATGTTCGGGAAGATGATGTAGGTGATGATGTTCGAGAAGATGGTGTAGGTGATGATGTTCGAGAAGATGGAGGAGGCGATGATGTTCGAGAAGATGGAGGAGGTGATGATGTTCGAGAAGATGGTGTAGGTGATGATGTTCGGGAAGATGGTGTAGGTGATGATGTTCGAGAAGATGGTGTAGGTGATGATGTTCGAGAAGATGGAGGAGGCGATGATGTTCGAGAAGATGGAGGAGGTGATGATGTTCGAGAAGATGGAGGAGGCGATGATGTTCAGGAAGATGATGTAGGTGATGATGTTCGGGAAGATGATGTAGGTGATGATGTTCAGGAAGATGATGTAGGTGATGATGTTCAGGAAGATGATGTAGGTGATGATGTTCGGGAGTGAGTGAGTGAGTGAGTATGGTTTTACGCCGCTTTTAGCAATATTCCAGCAATATCACGGCGGGGGACACCAGAAATGGGCTTCACACATTGTGCCCATGTCGGGAATCGAACCCGGGTCTTCGGCGTGACGAGCGAATGCTTTAACCACTAGGCTACCCGACCGCCCCTGATGTTCGGGAAGATGGTGTAGGTGATGATGTTCGGGAAGATGGAGGAGGTGATGATGTTCGGGATGATGGTGTAGGTGATGATGTTCGGGAAGATGATGTAGGTGATGATGTTCAGGAAGATGATGTAGGTGATGATGTTCGGGAAGATGGTGTAGGTGATGATGTTCGGGAAGATGGAGGAGGTGATGATGTTCGGGAAGATGATGTAGGCGATGATGTTCGAGAAGATGGAGGAGGTGATGATGTTCAGGAAGATGATGTAGGTGATGATGTTCGGGAAGATGGTGTAGGTGATGATGTTCGGGAAGATGATGTAGGTGATGATGTTCAGGAAGATGATGTAGGTGATGATGTTCGGGAAGATGGTGTAGGTGATGATGTTCGGGAAGATGGAGGAGGTGATGATGTTCGGGAAGATGATGTAGGTGATGATGTTCGAGAAGATGGTGTAGGTGATGATGTTCGAGAAGATGGAGGAGGTGATGATGTTCGAGAAGATGGTGTAGGTGATGATGTTTGGGAAGATGGTGTAGGCGATGATGTTCGGGAAGATGGTGTAGGTGATGATGTTTGGGAAGATGGTGTAGGCGATGATGTTCGGGAAGATGATGTAGGTGATGATGTTCGAGAAGATGGTGTAGGTGATGATGTTCGAGAAGATGGAGGAGGTGATGATGTTCGAGAAGATGGTGTAGGTGATGATGTTCGGGAAGATGATGTAGGCGATGATGTTCGGGAAGATGGTGTAGGTGATGATGTTCGGGAAGATGGTGTAGGTGATGATGTTCGGGAAGATGGTGTAGGTGATGATGTTCGGGAAGATGGTGTAGGTGATGATGTTCGGGAAGATGGTGTAGGTGATGATGTTCGAGAAGATGGTGTAGGCGATGATGTTCGGGAAGATGGTGTAGGCAATGATGTTCGGGAAGATGGTGTAGGTGATGATGTTCGAGAAGATGGTGTAGTTGATGATGTTCGGGAAGATGGTGTAGGCGATGATGTTCGGGAAGATGGTGTAGGTGATGATGTTCGGGAAGATGATGTAGGTGATGATGTTCGAGAAGATGGTGTAGGTGATGATGTTCGAGAAGATGGAGGAGGCGATGATGTTCGAGAAGATGGAGGAGGTGATGATGTTCGAGAAGATGGTGTAGGTGATGATGTTCGGGAAGATGGTGTAGGTGATGATGTTCGAGAAGATGGTGTAGGCGATGATGTTCGAGAAGATGGAGGAGGCGATGATGTTCGAGAAGATGGAGGAGGTGATGATGTTCGAGAAGATGGAGGAGGCAATGATGTTCGGGATGATGGTGTAGGCAATGATGTTCGGGAAGATGATGTAGGTGATGATGTTCGGGAAGATGATGTAGGTGATGATGTTCGGGAAGATGGTGTAGGCGATGATGTTCGAGAAGATGGTGTAGGTGATGATGTTCGGGAAGATGGTGTAGGTGATGATGTTCGGGAAGATGGTGTAGGTGATGATGTTCGAGAAGATGGTGTAGGTGATGATGTTCGAGAAGATGGAGGAGGCGATGATGTTCGAGAAGATGGAGGAGGCAATGATGTTCGGGATGATGGTGTAGGTGATGATGTTCGGGAAGATGGAGGAGGTGATGATGTTCAGGAAGATGATGTAGGTGATGATGTTCGAGAAGATGATGTAGGCAATGATGTTCGGGAAGATGATGTAGGTGATGATGTTCGGGAAGATGGTGTAGGTGATGATGTTCGGGAAGATGGTGTAGGTGATGATGTTCGGGAAGATGGTGTAGGTGATGATGTTCGGGAAGATGGTGTAGGCAATGATGTTCGAGAAGATGGAGGAGGTGATGATGTTCGGGAAGATGGAGGAGGTGATGATGTTCGGGAAGATGGTGTAGGTGATGATGTTCGGGATGATGGTGTAGGCAATGATGTTCGGGAAGATGATGTAGGTGATGATGTTCGGGAAGATGATGTAGGTGATGATGTTCGGGATGATGGTGTAGGCGATGATGTTCAGGAAGATGGTGTAGGTGATGATGTTCGGGAAGATGGTGTAGGTGATGATGTTCGGGAAGATGATGTAGGTGATGATGTTCGGGATGATGGTGTAGGCAATGATGTTCGGGAAGATGGTGTAGGTGATGATGTTCGGGAAGATGGTGTAGGCAATGATGTTCGGGAAGATGATGTAGGTGATGATGTTCGGGATGATGGTGTATGCGATGATGTTCGGGAAGATGGTGTAGGCGATGATGTTCGGGAAGATGATGTAGGTGATGATGTTCGGGAAGATGATGTAGGTGATGATGTTCGGGAAGATGGTGTAGGTGATGATGTTCGGGCAGATGGTGTAGGTGATGATGTTCGGGAAGATGGAGGAGGTGATGATGTTCGGGAAGATGGTGTAGGTGATGATGTTGGGGAAGATGGAGGAGGTGATGATGTTCGGGAAGATGGTGTAGGTGATGATGTTCGGGAAGATGGTGTAGGTGATGATGTTCGGGATGATGGTGTAGGCAATGATGTTCGGGAAGATGATGTAGGTGATGATGTTCGGGAAGATGGAGGAGGTGATGATGTTGGGGAAGATGGAGGAGGCGATGATGTTCGAGAAGATGGAGGAGGCGATGATGTTCGAGAAGATGGTGTAGGTGATGATGTTCGGGAAGATGGAGGAGGTGATGATGTTCGGGAAGATGGTGTAGGTGATGATGTTCGGGAAGATGGTGTAGGTGATGATGTTCGGGAAGATGGTGTAGGCAATGATGTTCGGGAAGATGATGTAGGCAATGATGTTCGGGAAGATGATGTAGGTGATGATGTTCGGGAAGATGGAGGAGGTGATGATGTTGGGGAAGATGGAGGAGGCGATGATGTTCGAGAAGATGGAGGAGGCGATGATGTTCGAGAAGATGGTGTAGGTGATGATGTTCGGGAAGATGGAGGAGGTGATGATGTTCGGGAAGATGGTGTAGGTGATGATGTTCGGGAAGATGGTGTAGGTGATGATGTTCGGGAAGATGGTGTAGGCAATGATGTTCGGGAAGATGATGTAGGTGATGATGTTCGGGAAGATGGAGGAGGTGATGATGTTGGGGAAGATGGAGGAGGCGATGATGTTCGAGAAGATGGAGGAGGTGATGATGTTCGGGAAGATGATGTAGGTGATGATGTTCGGGAAGATGGTGTAGGCGATGATGTTCGGGAAGATGGTGTAGGTGATGATGTTCGGGAAGATGGAGGAGGTGATGATGTTCGGGAAGATGGAGGAGGTGATGATGTTCGGGAAGATGGTGTAGGTGATGATGTTCGGGAAGATGATGTAGGTGATGATGTTCGGGAAGATGGTGTAGGCGATGATGTTCGAGAAGATGGAGGAGGTGATGATGTTCGAGAAGATGGTGTAGTTGATGATGTTCGAGAAGATGGTGTAGGCGATGATGTTCGAGAAGATGGTGTAGGCGATGATGTTCGGGAAGATGGTGTAGGTGATGATGTTCGGGAAGATGATGTAGGTGATGATGTTCGGGAAGATGGTGTAGGCGATGATGTTCGGGAAGATGGTGTAGGTGATGATGTTCAGGAAGATGGAGGAGGTGATGATGTTTGGGAAGATGGTGTAGGCGATGATGTTCGGGAAGATGGAGGAGGTGATGATGTTCGGGAAGATGGTGTAGTTGATGATGTTCGGGAAGATGGTGCAGGCAATGATGTTCGGGAAGATGGTGTAGGCGATGATGTTCGGGAAGATGGTGTAGGCAATGATGTTCGGGAAGATGGAGGAGGTGATGATGTTTGGGAAGATGGTGTAGGCGATGATGTTCGGGAAGATGGAGGAGGTGATGATGTTCGGGAAGATGGTGTAGTTGATGATGTTCGGGAAGATGGTGTAGGCAATGATGTTCGGGAAGATGGTGTAGGCGATGATGTTCGGGAAGATGGAGGAGGTGATGATGTTCGGGAAGATGGTGTAGTTGATGATGTTCGGGAAGATGGTGTAGGCGATGATGTTTGGGAAGATGGAGGAGGTGATGATGTTCGGGAAGATGGTGTAGGTGATGATGTTCGGGAAGATGGTGTAGTTGATGATGTTCGGGAAGTTGGTGTAGGCGATGATGTTGGGGAAGATGGAGGAGGTGATGATGTTCGGGAAGATGGAGGAGGTGATGATGTTCGGGAAGATTGTGTAGGCGATGATGTTCGGGAAGATGGTGTAGGCAATGATGTTCGGGAAGATGGTGTAGGTGATGATGTTCGGGAAGATGGAGGAGGTGATGATGTTCGGGAAGATGGTGTAGTTGATGATGTTCGGGAAGATGGTGTAGGCGATGATGTTTGGGAAGATGGAGGAGGTGATGATGTTCGGGAAGATGGTGTAGGTGATGATGTTCGGGAAGATGGTGTAGTTGATGATGTTCGGGAAGATGACGTAGGTGATGATGTTCGGGAAGATGGTGTAGGCGATGATGTTCGAGAAGATGGTGTAGGTGATGATGTTCAGGAAGATGGTGTAGGTGATGATGTTCGGGAAGATGGTGTAGGCGATGATGTTGGAGAAGATGGAGGAGGTGATGATGTTCGGGAAGATGGTGTAGGCAATGATGTTCGAGAAGATTGAGGAGGTGATGATGTTCGGGAAGATGACCTAGGCGATGATGTTCGGGAAGATGACGTAGGCGATGATGTTCGAGAAGATGGAGGAGGTGATGATGATCAGGAAGATGATGTAGGTGATGATGTTCGGGATGATGGTGTAGGTGATGATGTTCAGGAAGATGGTGTAGGTGATGATGTTCGGGAAGATGGTGTAGTTGATGATGTTCGGGAAGTTGGTGTAGGCGATGATGTTGGGGAAGATGGAGGAGGTGATGATGTTCGGGAAGATGGAGGAGGTGATGATGTTCGGGAAGATTGTGTAGGCGATGATGTTCGGGAAGATGGTGTAGGCAATGATGTTCGGGAAGATGGTGTAGGTGATGATGTTCGGGAAGATGGAGGAGGTGATGATGTTCGGGAAGATGGTGTAGTTGATGATGTTCGGGAAGATGGTGTAGGCGATGATGTTTGGGAAGATGGTGTAGGCGATGATGTTCGAGAAGATGGTGTAGGTGATGATGTTCGGGAAGATGGTGTAGGTGATGATGTTCGGGAAGATGATGTAGGTGATGATGTTCGGGAAGATGGTGTAGGCAATGATGTTCGAGAAGATGGTGTAGGTGATGATGTTCAGGAAGATGGTGTAGGTGATGATGTTCGGGAAGATGGTGTAGGTGATGATGTTCGGGAAGATGGTGTAGGTGATGATGTTCGGGAAGATGGTGTAGGTGATGATGTTCGAGAAGATGGAGGAGGTGATGATGTTCGGGAAGATGGTGTAGTTGATGATGTTCGGGAAGATGGTGTAGGCGATGATGTTGGAGAAGATGGAGGAGGTGATGATGTTCGGGAAGATGGTGTAGGCAATGATGTTCGAGAAGATTGAGGAGGTGATGATGTTCGGGAAGATGACCTAGGCGATGATGTTCGGGAAGATGACGTAGGCGATGATGTTCGAGAAGATGGAGGAGGTGATGATGTTCAGGAAGATGATGTAGGTGATGATGTTCGGGATGATGGTGTAGGTGATGATGTTCGGGAAGATGGTGTATGTGATGATGTTCGGGAAGATGGTGTAGGTGATGATGTTCGGGAAGATGATGATGTTCAGGAAGATGGTGTAGGTGATGATGTACGGGAAGATGATGTTCAGGAAGATGGTGTAGGTGATGATGTTCAGGAGACCCTGTGAGTGCTACATACTAAGGAACATACCCCTGTCGGCCCCAGTCGTTGCGGCGGTTCTTTGTGTACCAGTTGGAAACACATGGTGGAGGGGGAACGGGCTTGGACACTTCTGTCTGAAAATCGGTGTCTTCCTCAGTGTAACGTTTGGAAAACATCTTGTCATAATATTCCTCCATGTCAACACCTGAGTCTTCTGTTGTCATGGTTACCTGTTAACAAAGACTGAAAGTAAAAATGTTGAAAGGTTTTGGGATATTATATAAAGTCTATTATACAATCTCTAGTTATATGTCGGCAGCATGTAAATTACCTATCTGGACCAGACAACCCCAGTGCTCATATTGGCAAGTGACAGCATGTGTGGGCGAGAAAGAAGTGAACAAATGCTCATCCTACCGGGCGCGTACATATTTCGATCATATTATTTCATCTCTAATCGTTCCTATTAAAACATGCAGGATAATTTCGACCCTAAAAACAGACTCGTTGCTCGATTATTTACATGCTGCTGTCATATAGCTGGAATGTTGCTGAGTGGGGCGTTAAACAACAAACAAACAAAAGTGGTAAGGTTACCCTAAAGTTGAAGAGCTACTGCCGGCAGCCAGAGACAATGGGCCCGTGACAATTACTAATTAGCGTTTTAAGTATAAGCTGTGGGTAATAGCTAAAAGTCACCTCAGCAAAACGTCACCGAGCAAAAACTGTACCGATTGGCGAAAATGTCACCTAGCTTAAAGCAAAACCGTCAACTATTGCCTGGCGAAAATGGCACCTTATTTTTTTTTACCTTGGTATTAAATAAACAAAATTAAACTCTCATGGTCACTTGCCATCACCAATAATTGTGAAATGTTAAAACAAGTTTACATTAGAAATAAGCCTCTACTCCAATTTACTCGCCAACTCTGATTGGGAGGCGCAACTAAACTTAATGTGAAAACATCACATGCTTTGAAGTAAAATAAATGAAATTAATCTCACATTTGTCTAGTTCTATTAGTGGAAACTTCAGATACCAGAACATTCTGGCGCTGCAGCATCAGATACAAGACAACAACCTGTCTGCCATCAGTCATACAGTTGAGGGGCGGTTGGGTAGCCTAGTGGTTAAAGCGTTCGCTCATCACGCTGAAGACCCGGGTTCGATTCCCGACATGGGTACAATGTGTGAAGCCCATTTCTGGTGTCCCCCCGCCGTGATATTGCTGGAATATTGCTAAAAGCGGCGTAAAACCATACTCACTCACTCATACAGTTGAGTTGAGGTACTGTGCTATTAATTAATATTGCTGTTACAACTGATTGGTGTAATTGCCTGATAATTACAATATGCTATCAATTTATTGTTGCTTATTGTTAAAGTAGAGTAATTGAACAAAGAAGTGCCGTTTTCGCCCGACAAAAAGTAACCGTTTTCGCCAAATGAGGCGCCATTTTCGCCCGAGACATCGGTGACGTTTTAGCCTGCACCCACAGTAACGTTGGCAGTAGACTTGTGGTTAAACTGCAGTCTCGACTCGAAACAAGTGCCATCGTCTGATAACGTGCAAGGTTGTGCACGAAATCTGAGGGTCTTAGATTTTATCATTATTCTCTAAAAACTGTCTCCACTGTACTAAAACAACTTCCCATATTAGCTAGAAGGGGGCAGACCCAAAGTGAAATAATAACAGAGAACTACATACGTACTTTTATATGACCGCTAACAATGCTTTCCTGACACAAAATAAGAACACCTGCTCAAACCGGATGCATCTCCATACTTTAATGATTACAAAATAAGACTTAAACCTGGAAAAGGTTAAAATCCTATCGACGTATTAAGGAGTGAAACACATTATGCAGATTATTTGATATCAGATTAGTATATTTATACTTACCCACGAGTATTTGTTCACAGTTTGTAATCTCACAAAGAAACGTTTAATTATTTACATGATACATTATAGCTCATTTTCGCCTCATTAACGCAAACTGGTCTTTTATATGAAACCCATGTAAACTTCCGGTCTCATGGTGGTTCTCCCGTCTGCTTCTTAGTTAGAAAGACAAGCATGTGTTTATGATGTGTTATGTTCGTACGAATAAGGGAAACTAACGTAAGTATTCAGCACTGTTAGTTTACTAGCATAAGAGAGATTGGACATTAAGCTTTTCATAGGCATGAAATAATGAAGCTGATATTCCATAAACAACTTTGGACCTTCTCTGTGTGTTTATTCCTCTTTCAGTGAAGTTTCTGTTACAGACAGTTGGTTGGAGACTGGTCATTTACAACAGGGAGGGGAGTTGTGAGATTGGAGATTCACGATATATGTATGCAACATAATAACTATAAGCGTAACACTTTGAAACTTAACTACTATTGCCAGATATTTTTTTTGCGTGTGGAACAATTTCACCAGTCTGTTGAAGCCCACCGTGTTCTTGCTGAAGCAAATGGATGAAAACAAATTGCAAATATTGTAATTACAACTGCAAAAAGTTATATGTATAATATCATGCAGTTTCCTTGTTCAAAGAATATATCTGTCGATATCCAGGAACAATATCCCATACATCTGAAGCTGTACAAAGAAACTTGTTCGATGTCACATGTCTATGTAACAATCTAATATTTTGAAATATGTACATACAGTGTTTCACGACTTTGTAAACAATGTTCGTCTCAACTGATCAAGTAAGCTTGATTCAGGTGTTTCATTGGTCAGCTTTGTACACATTTTGCAAATCCTGAAATCAACTGAAATCTGCATCGTAGTTTGCAAACTGGGTGTCAATTTCATTAAGCAATTTTTATTGGACTATGAATAGACTCGTTAGTCCAGCCAAAATATTTCTCTGTAATTCCAGACTAGTTCGGTATCAGCTGATAATATGTTTTGAGATGGGGAAAAACATTGTGTCAGCATTATACTTGAGCTAATTAATGTAAATAACTTTTGAGAGCCATGTGCGCTATAATCGAGTAAGCGTTATTTTGAAGGGCGCAATGTACTTAAGATTTGCATTCCATATCGTGGCATATCGATAAATAGGCCCACAGGTACCGTGTATCAAGTATCGCGATACATTGGAATATCGGTGTATTGTTTCACTCTTATTTGTAACTAAGAAATCTCCCTTGAAAAAAAAGTCAAAATGGTTATGGAAAAGTCAAAATGGCCAAGGAAAAGTCAAAATGAAAATCAATTTATAAATATTTTGTGTTAAACCCTGCTAATATTTCACTGCAGGGGAGTCAAGCAGGGAAATGTTTCACATCAGCACACAGAGAAAGTACTGGACATTCAAAGATGACCAGGAGCTTGTCTTGCTGCGGACAGAAGCAAACGAGAAATGTATCAACAGTATTGCGGGCAACATGACAGTAAGTAGGCACAGTACATTGCATCGGAGGGGGATTGCTAAATGTGTTTGCTCAACCACAGCGGCCATTGCTTTTCTCAAACCCTTGATCATGCTCACAGCAATTACAAGGGGGGGGGGGGGGGGTGTTGAGTTGTCTCCCTTTCTTCAAAAGTTACCTCCCTTTACACCAGCCGCCATCAAGCTTCTTCCAAGTGTGACACAGCCATTACTAGAAATTTGACCTCTAACCCCAAATGTAGTGACATTTATATTTTGTGTATGTGTGTGGGAATGCCATCATAATGAATTTGGAAAAGATTTTTGACTGACTTACAATTTCCTGGGTGAACTTATGTTTTTTTGGTCTAATCAGATAGGTTTAAGGTTGGAGACTAACGAAAGTTCCCCCTTATATTCTTACTATACCAATCACATGATAGTTGGGAGGGCAGTCGGATAGCCTACTGGTTAAAGCATTCGTTTTTACGCCGAAGACCCGGGTTTGATTCCCCACATGGGTACAATGTGTGGAGCCCATTCCTGGTGTCTCCCTCCATGGCATTGCTGGAATATTGCTAAAAGCAGAGTAAAACCATATTCACTCACTCACATAATAGTTGAAATGAAATAGTACTTCAAGTTGACAAGGAAAGTAATTTCTTGTTTATGTTTACGCAAGGGAGTTAACTCTGAAGACACACTGGGAATAATTATTTCCTTCTGTTCGGCACTCCTTATTTTTATGTTACAGGATGAAGAGAGGTCTCGACATTTCCTGACCGCACAGGAGGAGAGGCTGCTGTGTCGGCATTTTGAGTTTGTGATGAAGGAATTTTGTGGGAAGTTTCAACCTCCGATGCCAAAATGTGTTGTTGTAAGTCGCAGGCGTAATGCATTGGTGTTTGGAATACTTTACAGGGCTCGATGTAGCTACTAGTATACAAAACATGCATCAGTGACACCTATTATTAAAAAATGAAACCTAATATTTATGTCTACATGCACTGAGTGCATGTAAAAAAAATTCAAATTTGTGTCTGACTAACCCTGATCTCTGAACACACGCAGTACCTCCAACGTTTATTTGCCATACAACATCACTCGCCCTTATATTATTTGTGCGCTGCGATTGGCTGTGCAGAGTTACGTCCCTTTGGCATGCCAGAAACCTCAACATTTGAAATAGGGGCCTCTTATTGGAATATAATTTTGGTGAATGAGTTGAAAGATTGTAAATTTCGTGGTTTATGCTGACAGCCTGAAATGATACAAAAGAAAAGTCTGTGTGTGTATCATGGTGTATTATACACGACAGATATATATTTTGAGAATTTAATTGTCCGTAATTAAAGGTGCATATAACACACGAGTGCCTATTATACACGAATAAATAAATCTTGTGTTCATTGATCAATCGGAAGAGGGTGCCAACTAGGATTGTTCACTAGCCAATATATTACCAAATATCGCCGTGGGCGCTTATTAGAGCAGGGCGCTTATTACATCGAATACGGTTATCGAAGTTCAATCAATTTTTAAAATAATTTTTAAACCCAACAAGACAGTTGGGCAGGTGACCCATAAATGTCGCCTGTCGATTTCTAAAGCTATCTTCCCACATTCAGACATTATGAATATTATACATCACGAAAAATATGTGACAAATCACATCTTGATTCAGTTGAAAAAATGCAAACAATAAATTGAGAATCTATGAGGAGTTATGATAAAACTGAAGATGTAAGTTGACTTAAAATTATCTGCCAGACATTCGGGCAGGTGGAGGAAAACTTCATGCTGCCTGACAGAAAAGTTACCAGCCACGGGCAGGGGGGCAGGTAGTTATTTTGGACAGTGACTTCAATACATTTTGTCATTCACTAAAGTCACATTAGAAATAGCGTCGCAATGCAAAGCCTGAGCGAGACGCCCCTTGTATTACTGATTTAACTATTCTAGACTCAAGTATATCAAGGCTGTCAAGATTGGTCTTTCGTTCTGATTGCTCATTGCAGTACAGACCGCCTCCGTGGTCTAGTGGTAGAGCGTCTGCCCGGATATCGGAAGGTCTGGAGTTTGATCCTCGGCCGCATCATACCAAAAGATGTTAAAAAATGGTACTTGTGAGTCGTGACCCTGTCTGGTGCTTGGCGTTTAGGGGCTAAAACAAGGACTGGTCGGCTCGGAGTCAGTATACTGTGTCTGAGTGGGGTATTGTGTTAAACTGTGTATGGTATCTCAGTGAGCTTAGCACTATAAATCGGCATCAGTCCGGACTAGTACAATCAGCCACCCACCCACACAATCATGTGCATGCACGTTGCTTTATAAGTGCAATAATCTTGGAGGTGACGTAAAACCCAATCTCACCTCACCTCACCTCACCTCACCTCACCTCACCTCACCTCACCTCACCTCACCTCACCTCACCTCACCTCACCTCACCTCACCTCACCTCACCTTATTGGAGAACAAACACTCATTCAGTTCTGATTGCATTTCAGGGTACTGCAATAAATTTCATGAAGAGATTCTATGTGAACAACTCTGTGATGGACTACCACCCAAGAGATATCATGTAAGTACTGTACTTGTGAACCACCTTGTGTTTGTCACCTGTGTATATCTGGCTACTTAGGTGGAAGAGATTTGTGTGCCGACCTGTACTCACCAAGCACCTTGTGTTTTGTTACCTGTGTCCTGGTTGGAAGAGATGTATGTGCCGACCTGTACTCACCAAGCACCTTGTGTTTTGTTACCTGTGTCCTGGTTGGAAGAGATTTGTGTGCCGACCTGTACTCACCAAGAACCTTGTGTTTGTAATCTGTGTATATCTGGCTACTTAGGTTGAAGAGATTTGTGTGCCGACCTGTACTCACCAAGCACCTTGTGTTTGTAATCTGTGTATATCTGGCTACTTAGGTGGAAGAGATGTATGTGCCGACCTGTACTCACCAAGAACCTTGTGTTTGTCTCCTGTGTATATCTGGCTACTTAGGTGGAAGAGGTTTGTGTGCCGACCTGTACTCACCAAGCACCTTGTGTTTTGTTACCTGTGTCCTGGTTGGAAGAGATGTATGTGCCGACCTGTACTCACCAAGAACCTTGTGTTTGTAATCTGTGTATATCTGGCTACTTAGCATGCTTAGGTTGAAGAGATTTGTGTGCCGACCTGTACTCACCAAGAACCTTGTGTTTGTAATCTGTGTATATCTGGCTACTTAGGTGGAAGAGATGTATGTGCCGACCTGTACTCACCAAGCACCTTGTGTTTGTCTCCTGTGTATATCTGGCTACTTAGGTGGAAGAGATGTATGTGCCGACCTGTACTCACCAAGAACCTTGTGTTTGTCTCCTGTGTATATCTGGCTACTTAGGTGGAAGAGGTTTGTGTGCCGACCTGTACTCACCAAGCACCTTGTGTTTTGTTACCTGTGTCCTGGTTGGAAGAGATGTATGTGCCGACCTGTCCTCACCAAGAACCTTGTGTTTGTAATCTGTGTATATCTGGCTACTTAGCATGCTTAGGTTGAAGAGATTTGTGTGCCGACCTGTACTCACCAAGAACCTTGTGTTTGTAATCTGTGTATATCTGGCTACTTAGGTGGAAGAGGTTTGTGTGCCGACCTGTACTCACCAAGAACCTTGTGTTTGTCTCCTGTGTATATCTGGCTACTTAGGTGGAAGAGATTTGTGTGCCGACCTGTACTCAACAAGAACCTTGTGTTTGTAATCTGTGTATATCTGGCTACTTAGGTGGAAGAGATGTATGTGCCGACCTGTACTCACCAAGAACCTTGTGTTTGTCTCCTGTGTATATCTGGCTACTTAGGTGGAAGAGATTTGTGTGCCGACCTGTACTCACCAAGAACCTTGTGTTTGTAATCTGTGTATATCTGGCTACTTAGGTGGAAGAGATTTGTGTGCCGACCTGTACTCACCAAGAACCTTGTGTTTGTAATCTGTGTATATCTGGCTACTTAGGTGGAAGAGATTTGTGTGCCGACCTGTACTCACCAAGCACCTTGTGTTTGTAATCTGTGTATATCTGGCTACTTAGGTGGAAGAGATTTGTGTGCCGACCTGTACTCACCAAGAACCTTGTGTTTGTAATCTGTGTATATCTGGCTACTTAGGTGGAAGAGATTTGTGTGCCGACCTGTACTCACCAAGAACCTTGTGTTTGTCTCCTGTGTATATCTGGCTACTTAGGTGGAAGAGATTTGTGTGCCGACCTGTACTCACCAAGCACCTTGTGTTTTTAGTCTTACATGTGTATATCTGGCTACATAGGTGGAAGAGTTTTTTTTGTGCTGATCCAGGATCCAGACTCAATTATTTACAGACAGCTGTCAATTAGCTTTAATATTGTGGTGTTAAACAAAAAACACACAAAACTGACAATATACCTTGTGTTTCAGGCTCACGTGTGTATACCTGGCTTGTAAGGTTGAAGAGTTCTACGTGCCGATTGGTCAGTTTGTAGGCAACCTAAAGGGCAATCGGGAAAAGTTCGCTGACATCGTTCTTGGATTCGAGTTGTTGCTGATGCAGAGACTACACTATCACCTGACAATCCACAACATGTACAGACCGCTGGAGGGGTTGTTCATAGACTTGAAAGTACGGACAGTAGATCTATGTTGTTTAGTTCATAGACCTGAAGGTACAGGCAGTAGATCTATGTTGTTTAGTTCATAGACCTGAAGGTACAGACAGTAGATCTATGTTGTTTAGCTCATACACCTGAAGGTACAGGCAGTAGATCTATGGATGGTCTCTTGTATGACATATTGTTTAGTTCTTAGACCTGAAGGTACAGGCAGTAGATCTATGGATGGTGTCTTGTTTGACATATTGTTTAGTTCATACACCTGAAGGTACAGGCAGTAGATCTATGTTGTTTAGCTCATACACCTGAAGGTACAGGCAGTAGATCTATGGATGGTCTCTTGTATGACATATTGTTTAGTTCTTAGACCTGAAGGTACAGGCAGTAGATCTATGGATGGTCTCTTGTATGACATATTGTTAAGTTCATAGACCTGAAGGTACAGACAGTAGATCTATGGATGGTCTCTTGTATGACATATTGTTTAGTTCATAGACCTGAAGGTACAGACAGTAGATCTATGGATGGTCTCTTGTATGACATATTGTTTAGTTCATAGACCTGAAGGTACAGGCAGTAGATCTATGGATGGTCTCTTGTATGACATATTGTTTAGTTCATAGACCTGAAGGTACAGGCAGTAGATCTATGTTATTTAGTTCTTAGACCTGAAGGTACAGACAGTAGATCTATGGATGGTCTCTTGTATGACATGTTGTTTAGTTCATACACCTGAAGGTACAGGCAGTAGATCTATGTTATTTAGTTCTTAGACCTTAAGGTACAGACAGTAGATCTATGGATGGTCTCTTGTATGACATATTGTTAAGTTCATAGACCTGAAGATACAGACAGTAGATCTATGTTATTTAGTTCTTAGACCTGAAGGTACAGACAGTAGATCTATGGATGGTCTCTTGTATGACATATTGTTTAGTTCATAGACATGAGTGAGTGAGTTAAGATTTAACGTCACATCAGCAGTATTTCAGCCATATCGTGATCATAGACATTAGGGTATGTGCAGTAGATCTATGCATGGCCTCTTGTATGACACATTGTTTAGTTCATAGACCTGAAGGTACAGACAGTAGATCTATGTTGTTTCGTTCTTAGACCTGAAGGTACAGGCAGTAGATCTATGTTATTTAGTTCTTAGACCTGAAGGTACAGGCAGTAGATCTATGTTATTTAGTTCTTAGACCTAAAGGTACAGACAGTAGATCTATGGATGGTCTCTTGTATGACATATTGTTTGGTTCATAGACCTGAAGGTACAGACAGTAGATCTATGTTGTTTAGCTCATAGACCTGAAGGTACAGACAGTAGATCTATGGATGGTCTCTTGTATGACATATTGTTTGGTTCATAGACCTGAAGGTACAGACAGTAGATCTATGTTGTTTAGCTCATAGACCTGAAGGTACAGGCAGTAGATCTATGGATGGTCTCCTGTATGACATATTGTTGAGTTCATAGACCTGAAGGTACAGACAGTAGATCTATGGATGGTCTCTTGTATGACATATTGTTTAGTTCATAGACCTGAAGGTACAGACAGTAGATCTATGGATGGTCTCTTGTATGACATATTGTTTAGTTTATAGACCTGAAGGTACAGGCAGTAGATCTATGTTGTTTAGTTCTTAGACCTGAAGGTACAGGCCGTAGATCTATGGATGGTCTCTTGTATGACATATTGTTTAGTTCATAGACCTGAAGATACAGACAGTAGAGCTATGTTGTTTAGTTCTTAGACCTGAAGGTACAGACAGTAGATCTATGGACGGCCTCTTGTATGACATATTTTTTAGTTCATAGACCTGAAGGAACAGACTGTAGATCTATGTTGTTTAGTTCTTAGACCTGAAGGTACAGGCAGTAGATCTAAGGCTGGACACCCTTGTACATAACAACCTCACAACTATCGCAAGTCTATCTTAGGGTTTGTTGAGTTTGCTATTTTTGGTATTGGTACTCTGAAAGTGCTCCCTCTCTTTCTGCTTTTAAATCTGGATTGAAAACTTACCTCTTTCAAAGCTACTGACCTTCTGACTCATCATGTATTCCCTTAGATCATGTCCTCTGTGATGTAGAATATAGCACTATATATATGGTTGTATTATTATTGTTATAATGGGCAGCATGAGGATTATTTCACGATGGTTCAGCCCCACAATTGATGCTACCACATCTATTTCAGACTCGATATCCCCAGATGGGTGACCCTGAGAAGTTACGACGCTATGCAGAGGACTTTATTGACAAGAGTCTGGGCACTGATGTTTCCCTGTTGTTTGCACCGTCGCAGGTGAGACCACGCTGGCTTGTTGTTTGCACCGTCGCAGGTGAGACCCTGCTGGCTTGTTGTTTGCACCGTCGCAGGTGAGACCACGCTGGCTTGTTGTTTGCACCGTCGCAGGTGGGACCATGCTGGCTTGTTGTTTGCACCATCACAGGTGAGACCCTGCTGGCTTGTTGTTTGCACCGTCACAGGTGAGACCATGCTGGCTTGTTGTTTGCACCATCGCACGTGAGACCATGCTGGCTTGTTGTTTGCACCGTCACAGGTGAGACCATGCTGGCTTATTGTTTGCACCATCGCAGGTGAGACCATGCGGGCTTGTTGTTTGCACCGTCGCAGGTGAGACCACGCTGGCTTGTTGTTTGCACCATCACAGGTGAGACCCTGCTGGCTTGTTGTTTGCACCGTCGCAGGTGAGACCATGCTGGCTTGTTTTGTTTGCACTGTCGCAGGTGAGACCATGCTGGCTTGTTGTTTGCACCGTCGCAGGTGAGACCCTGCTGGATTGTTGTTTGCACCGTCGCAGGTGAGGCCATGTTGGCTTGTTGTTTGCACCTTCCCAGGTGAGACCATGCTGGCTTGTTGTTTGCACCATCACAGGTGAGGCCATGTTGGCTTGTTGTTTGCACCATCACAGGTGAGACCATGCTGGATTGTTGTTTGCACCGTCGCAGGTGAGACCATGCTGGCTTGTTGTTTGCACCTTCCCAGGTGAGACCCTGCTGGATTGTTGTTTGCACCGTCGCAGGTGAGACCATGTTGGCTTGTTGTTTGCACCTTCGCAGGTGAGACCATGCTTGCTTGTTGTTTGCACCATCGCAGGTGAGACCATGCTGGCTTGTTGTTTGCACCATCGCAGGTGAGACCATGCTGGCTTGTTGTTTGCACCGCCACATGTGAGACCATGCTGGCTTGTTGTTTGCACCGTCGCAGGTGAGACCATGTTGGCTTGTTGTTTGCACCACCGCAGGTGAGACCATGCTGGCTTGTTGTTTGCACCGTCGCAGGTGAGACCATGCTGGCTTGTTTGCACCGTTGCAGGTGAGACCATGCTGGCGTGTTGTTTGCACCGTCGCAGGTGAGACCATGCTGGCTTGTTGTTTGCACCGTCGCAGGTGAGACCATGCTGGCTTGTTGTTTGCACTGTCGCAGGTGAGACCATGCTGGCTTGTTGTTTGCACCATCGCAGGTGAGACCATGCTGGCTTGTTGTTTGCACTGTCACTGTTCAGTGGTAATTTAACATTGCATTTTCCTAAATTCGAAAGAATTTTAACATTGCAATAATATAAAACTAAGACTTAATGCCTCTTGCACTTTATTGGCCCTGTCTGCAGTGGTAACAAGTTACCTCCACAAAGCCATAACATCAGTTGTCATGGTTATAACTATGTCAACAATAATTGGGAACTTAAAATTCAGTTTGGGAATTTTTACTGACATTTGCTGCTGACTTGGGGATGAATATCAGCCTCTTAGCAGGAAGAGATAAACCCCTGATTTTAATTTGTAACTGAGCGCTTTTTGTGAAATTATATACAGATTTTGACCAATCAGAATCAAGCATTCTTCAGAGTCATGGTAGAATTTATTTTGAAACCTGGAACTGAAGACACTGCTTTGTTGTAGGTGGCTCTGGCTGCACTACTCAGTAGCGCATCAAGGGAACAGATCATCATGGACAGGTGAGGCTCACATAGGGCCAGGGAAGAAAAGTAGATGCTTAAATGTACAGAAACCTTATGCACCAGACTCAGACCTCGGACCTCAGACTCATGAGTCTAACCCATTAGACCCATCTGACCCCAGACTCATGAATTGACCTCAAACTCTGACATTAGACCCATTTACCCATTTGACCTCAGATTCTTGAGTCTGAGCCATTAGACCCACTAGACCTAAGACTGATTAGACCCCCAGACACCTGAGTAGACCTCAGACTCAGACCTTTAGACCCATTAGACTCCAGATTCATTAGTCACTAGACTCATGAGTAGACCTTAGACTCATACATTAGACCCATTAGACATCAGACCCATTAGACTCCAGACTCATGAGTTGACTCGGGGCGGTCGGGTAGCCTAATGCTTAAAGCGTTAGATCGTAACGCCGAAGACCCGGGTTCGATTCCCGACATGGGTACAATATGTGAAGCCCATTTCTGGTGTCCCCCGCCGTGATATTGCTGGAATATTGCTAAAAGCGACGTAAAACCATTCTCACTCACTCACTCATGAGTTGACTCATTACACCTGAGATGCATTACAACCCACTTTCATTAGAACCCAGACCCAATAGATCCTACAATCATTAAACCTCAGACCCATAACATTCCAGACTCGTAAAACTCCAGATACTTGTGAATAGGTCTTCAGCAACCCATACTCACTGAAAAAGGCAACTATGCTTGTCGTAAGAGGCGACTAACAGGGTTGCTTGGTCAGGCTCGCTGACTTGGTTGATGCATGTCATGGTTTCCCAATTGCGTGGATCGATGCTCATGATGTCAATCACTTGATTGTCTGGTCCAGACTTGATTATTTACAGACCGCCGTCATAAACCTGGAATATTGCTGAGTGCGGCATTAAACAACAAACAAACAAACAAACAAACAAATAACACAGACATAAAACCCCAGGCCTGTTCAGTTTAAATGTTAGAAAATGTTTTGGGTCAGAATGGGTTTTTCAGGATCTCATGATGGTCAAAAGAGCTGTCTGTTGACGTTTTTTTATTGTATATTTGACAAAAAAACAGACTGTCATCAAAAGTTTTAATATATTTCACTGGTGTGAAATTCAGGTTTGGGGATTAGTAAACTTATCAGACAAAATGATTTTGCTTTGAATGTTTGGGCGGTGAAGCAGTGCTGGTTAAATTGTTTTCTCATCAAACTGAAGGCTCAGATTCAATTCCCAACATGGGTACAATGCATGAAGCCCATTACTGGTGGCCCCGCCATGATATTGCTGGAATATTTCTGAAAGCTTCCAAAGTATAACACTCATTTATTCAGTTTGAAGGTTTGAATGGGACCCTAATCAATTATTGCACAGTCATCTAAGGTGCCACAAGCCCCTGTGCAGAGTTGCATCCTTTAGTTCTGCCAGAATCCTGGGTTCAAATCCGAGGTTCACCCTGATTATGTTTCTAAATTTGCAACACTGTATCTGTGCCCCAGGGTTTCACTAGAATGGTAAACATCCTAAAAGACCTGCATCACTTCAGGCCAACCTCCAAAATGAAGCTGACATGCTGTGATATTACCGAAAGACTGTTCAAAGTGGTGAATTCGTCACTCACTATCGCCTTCTTCCTATTCATTTCAGCTATGTGACCGAGGTCCTGCTAGCCGGGGCCTCTCAGGAGGAACTAAGAAAGACCATCACCCTTATCAAGAGTAAGTTGTTGCCCTACTTCACACACAGAGATACCATAGGGACTCAGGAAGACTATCACCCTTATCAAGAGTAAGTTGTGGCCCTAGTTCACGCACGGAGGTACCATAGGAACTCAGGAAGACCATCACCCTTATCAAGAGTAAGTTGTGGCCCTAGTTCACGCACGGAGATACCATAGGGACTCAGGAAGACCATCACCCTTATCAAGAGTAAGTTGTAGCCCTAGTTCACACACGGAGGTACCATAGGGACTCGGGAAGACCATCACCCTCATCAAGAGTAAGTTGTTGCCCTACATCACACATAGAGGTACCATAGGGACTCAGGAAGACCATCACCCTTATCAAGAGTAAGTTGTTGTCCTAGTTCACACACAGAGATACCATAGGGACTCAGGAAGACCGTCACACTTATCAAGAGTAAGTTGTTGCCCTAGTTCACACACAGAGCTACCATAGGGACTCAGGAAGACCATCACCCATATCAAGAGTAAAATTGTTGCCCTAGTTCACACACAGAGCTACCATAGGGACTCAGGAAGACCATCACCCTTATCAAGAGTAAGTTGTTGCCCTAGTTCACACACAGAGATACCATAGGGACTCAGGAAGACCGTCACACTTATCAAGAGTAAGTTGTTGCCCTAGTTCACACACAGAGATACCATAGGGACTCAGGAAGACCATCACCCATATCAAGAGTAAGTTGTTGCCCTAGTTCACACACAGAGCTACCATAGGGACTCAGGAAGACCATCACCCATATCAAGAGTAAAATTGTTGCCCTAGTTCACACACAGAGCTACCATAGGGACTCAGGAAGACCATCACCCTTATCAAGAGTAAGTTGTTGCCCTAGTTCACACACAGAGATACCATAGGGACTCAGGAAGACCGTCACACTTATCAAGAGTAAGTTGTTGCCCTAGTTCACACACAGAGATACCATAGGGACTCAGGAAGACCATCACCCATATCAAGAGTAAGTTGTTGCCCTAGTTCACACACAGAGATACCATAGGGGCTCAGGAAGACCATCACCCATATCAAGAGTAAGTTGTTGCCCTACATCACACATAGAGGTACCATAGGGACTCAGGAAGACCATCACCCTTATCAAGAGTAAGTTGTGGCCCTCGTTCACATACAGAGATACCATAGGGACTCAGGAAGATCATCACCCTTATCAAGAGTAAGTTTTTGCCCTAGTTCACACACAGAGCTACCATAGGGACTCAGGAAGACCATCACCCATATCAAGAGTAAAATTGTTGCCCTAGTTCACACACAGAGCTACCATAGGGACTCAGGAAGACCATCACCCTTATCAAGAGTAAGTTGTTGCCCTAGTTCACACACAGAGATACCATAGGGACTCAGGAAGACCATCACCCTTATCAAGAGTAAGTTGTTGCCCTAGTTCACACACAGAGATACCATAGGGACTCAGGAAGACCATCACCCTTATCAAGAGTAAGTTGTTGCCCTACATCACACATAGAGGTACCATAGGGACTCAGGAAGACCATCACCCTTATCAAGAGTAAGTTGTAGCCCTAGTTCACACACAGAGGTACCATAGGGGCTCAGGAAGACTGTAACCCTTATCAAGAGTAAGTTGTTGCCCTAGTTCACACACAGAGCTACTGTAGGGACTCAGGAAGACCATCACCCTTATCAAGAGTAAGTCGTTGCCCTAGTTCACGCACAGAGATACCATAGGGACTCGGGAAGACCATCACCCTTATCAAGAGTATGCCCTAGTCAGTATACTGTCTCCGAGCCGACCAGTCCTTGTTTTAGCCCCTTAATGCCGACCGCAGACAGGGTAGCAACAAGTACCATCTTTTAACGTCTTTGGGTATGATGCGGCTGGGGATCGAACCCTGGACCTTCCGCTCTCCCGGCAGACGCTCTACCACTAGACCACGGAGGCGGTCAGTTCACACTCAGAGGTATCATTGTTGATAGTCTGTCATTGTACCCTGACAGCATGGATCGTTGCTCACAATATCAATCAACTTGAGGATGTGGGTCAGACTTGAAAGTTTACAGGCCAGCATCACACACCTGTAATATTGCTGTGTGTAGTTTCATTCCACCTGCCATGTTTCAGAGATCAAGATGATGGTGAAGAACCAGGACACGCTGCAGCGCGACGTTGTGCAGCTCATCCAGCGCAAACTGGAGAAGTGCCGCAACCAGGAGAACAACCCCGAGAGTGAAGTGTAAGTTGTCTCCCCTTGACTCTTCTCGGTTTTAAGTTTGAAGTCCAGAAAAATACATTTTTTGCCTTTTAGTTTATCAGTAACTGTTATTATTCATTACCTGTGCGGTCAAACATCAGGGTTCATAAAAATCATATGTGCCCTAGGGTCATATCATGTGACGAGACAACAGTGTATTGTTTCCGTCATCCGGATGGCATTGTTGACATCATTCGAATCTTATTGAGGCGTGAGGTCGGAATGACGTCACACTAGAAACAATGTTATAGCTGAAAATTGTTGACGTCATTCGACAAATTGTGGTTCCGCTGCTGATCCAACTTGCTGTCATTACAGGTAAACACTAAAATTTGTCTCTGTGTGTAGACATTGTTGACATTTAGAGTTGAGGGGACACGGATGGCCCAGTCGTCTAAGGTGCCTCGATTAGCTATGCAGAGTTGCGTCCCTTGGGTACGACAGAAACCTATGATTGTGGGTTCCAATCCTGGTTCGCCCCCATTATGTTTCTAGGTTTGTCAGCACCATAGCCGTGCACCTGCATCACTTCGGGCTTTCCTTCCACATTCATGCCATGATATAACTGGAATGATGTTAAAGTTGATGCAGGCAGGTAATTTGGGTAAATGGAAATCTGAGGCAGGGCCTCAAAGAGCAAACTTATAGACATGTGTCGGAATTCAATCCTTTTGCAACTGATTTTGTGTGTTTTAGGTACAAACGTAAGATGGAGGAGATGTTTGAAGATGAGGACGAAATGCGATCACAGAAGAGGGCACGGATAGATGAGGTACGACTCTATCAGAGATTTACCAGGGTAACAGGTTAGCTCAGCTGGTCCAAGTGTACATAAACTAGCCACCTCATTGTCAGTGATTCACGATCTTGTACATACACTAGGTTCCTCTACACCAATGAAGAGGTAGTGAGGTAGCCTGGAGGTTAAATCATCTGCTCATCACATCGAAGGCCTGGGTTCGATTCTTCACATGGGTACAGTGGTATCCCCCATAAAACCATACTCTCACTCACTCACTCACCCGACCACACACCCACCCGACCACACACCCACCCACACACCCACCCACTCACTCACTCAAACAGCTATTAAGAGACCTTGTGATGACCCGAGGTAGAATAGGCCTTCAAAGCAGCCCATGCTTGCTTTAAAAGGCGACTATGCTTGTCATAAGAGGCGACTAACAGGATCGGGTGGTCGGGCTTGCTGACTTGGTTGATGCATGTTATTGTATCCCCATTGCGTGGACACAAATTTCGACCCATGAAGATCCAGGGTAGAATAGGTCTTTAGCAACCCATGCTTGCTGTAAAAGGCGACTATGCTTGTTGTAAGAGGCGACTGACAGGATCGGGTGGTTAGGCTCGCTGACTTGGTTGATGCATGTCATCGATCCCAATTGTGTGGATCGATGCTCATGATATCAATCACTGGAATATCTGGTCCAGACTCGATTATTTACAGACCGTCATCATATAGCTGGAATATTGCTGAGTGCGGAGTTAAGCAACAAAACAACCAACCAACCAGACACAAATTTCAATTTTTACAACATGCACTCTTTGCACTCAATATTAGGTTGCACTTTTCAATAATACGTTGCACTGATGCATGTTTTATGTAGCTAAATCGAACCCTGTTAAGGTTCTGTGAATATCAAATATTATAGAATTAGGTCGTTGTGTATACATAAAGTACCTACAAATTCCCACCATATGTTGGGATTCTGGGATAGGTTTTGTCCCCAGCAATACATGCTTATCATAAGAGTTGACAAATTGGCTCAGGGTCATTGTACCCCGGCGTGGGATGTTGTACATTTATATGAATCACTGGATTGTCTGGTTTGTGTACATGCTGCAACCATACAGCAGGTATATTATAAGTCAGCATTAGGACTAGTAGAAAATTGTCCTTTTTAGGGGTTTTGCTATATGTTATCATTATAAGGATTAGTTGGCTGAAACTGTTAGTATCTATCGCTGAAAATGTTGCATTAAACTGAACAAATGAAGTCTAAATATCACAAGAGATTAATCCGTTATCTAAGGCTACAGTATCTGTGGTGAACCACATTCCCGAAGCAAGGGAGGTAACTGACTGTAAAAGTCTAGTTTCCACCTTCCAAACCAGACTGGAATTATGGAGTTCTATTTAGGCTGGACCAATGGTCTGTGCATAGTCCAATCAAAATCGTGTAACACATCCGGTTCTTAAACTGCCATGCAGATTTTGGGGGATTGCAAGATTTACAAAGCATGTGTACCGTCACCTTAGCATTATCAGATATTTTCCAAATACTTTCATGTTTTTAATCAAGGTGCTCCATGTTTTGATACACTTTGTGAAGTGAGACCTATTTTATTACAATAAAGATCTTGATTATTGATCAGATAGCCTTTCCTGGGGTCGCCATTTTGTTTGAAGCAAATGCAGTGATATGAGAGGTGGAAACTGATTGGTCAATAGGAGGGACATAGAAGGGACATAACTCATAACAGCCACTGGTGGCATTACGATCGAGCCCAGAAATTCCAGACTAGTTGGGCAAGGGTGGAAACTGGACTTTAATAGTCAGTTAACTCCCTTGCCTCGGGAAACTGCAGGTGGACAGGCTCGATGACATGGTTGGTGGCATGTCAGATTTGATTATTTGAGGAACACGGTCATGTAACTGGAAAATTGTTGAGTGTGAAGTTAAACAAAATGCAAACAAAAAGTAATGGATTGATCCTTTTTGCCAAAAAATATGTCTGTAATGTGAAGTCTTTGATGTTAAATTAAACAGGAAAAGTGCAATGAATGGTCCAGTGAAGATGGAAAATATGTGTTTGTATCATTTCAGGAAACAAGAGTTGCTGATAGTGAATTGCTGGTTTAGCAGCAACATCGTCAACACCTGAATCATTCATGGGGATTCATTGAATCATGACTTGTATATTATCCTATCATATCCTTCATGGAATCCAGCTATATGATTAGCTAATGACCGTCATGTGACTCAAGTCGGCTGGCTGCTCTGTACTGAGGTCATGACACCATAGTTTGATGATATAAATCATCCTGGGGGAGCCTGTTTACATGTAAAGTGATCATCCCTTGGCTGTCACAAGAATCTTCAATAACAAGATGTTCTGGATTTTCCTGAAAGTTTTTGTACACTATTTGACCTTGGTCCATTTGACCTTGGTCCATCAAGCTCGTAAAATCCACACAATTACGGGGGCACAGGTGGCCCAGTCGTCTAAGGTGTCGCGATTCGCTGTGCAGAGTTGCGTCCCTTGGGCACGCCAGAAACCTATGATTGTGGGTTCGAATCCCGGTTCGCCCAGATTATGTTTCTAGGTTTGTCAGCATCATACCCGTGCTCATGGGTTTCACCAAAGTGGTAAACGTCTGAGACCTGCATCACTTTGGGCTTTCCTCCCACATTTAGCTGACACGCCACGATATAACTGGAATAATGTTAAAAGCGGCGTTAAACCTAACTCACTCACTCACTCACTCACTCCACACAATTACGCCATTGACACCTGTACCTTATATTACAAGCAGGAGGTTTCGAGTTGTGAGACATCTTCACTCTGACCATATTGGCTGTGACCAAGGCTAATACATTGGTCACTGGTTTGTGAGAGAAACTTGAGTGCAGGGTTAAACAACAAACAAACAAATAAAACATACAGACAGAAACGGATCATCCTACTCCAATGGCGCATCATGTATCTAGCTTGACAAATGTGCCTAACACCCATGTTTTTGTCATGACTCAATTGTCAATTCTGGTGCTGAAATCTCAATATGGTTGTATATCATTGACTAATTGTTTTGTTTGATGTCCAGAAACACTTAAGAAATGTTTTGTGGTCTACTTGTGATGAATAAATGAAGTGAATGTACATTTTGTCCTGTAGTTTCTACGTACATTGTAGCCATCAGTAATGATCAGTTGTAGGTAAGTTGGCGTTAGAAATTGGCACTAGTCCAAGTCCTTGCCAAACTGCCCAATAGTTAAGGTATCCTAAGTACGAGTATGAGTTTTACCCTTTTTAAGGGTTTTGCTGCATTATGAGAACTAGTGGCCTAAAACTGTTAGTTTCTATCTAAGTAGTACCTATTTGTTTTAGGTTAATAGTCTCAACTGATTGTAAGTATATATTTGTTGAAGGTAAATAGTACATTTCTGTTGTAGGTAATAATACCAGTCAGTTGTAGGTAAATAGTACTTCCGTATATAGCCCATCGGAAAAGAGGTGAGGTGAAATTGGTTTAACGTCGTGTCCAAAATTATTGCACTTATATAGCGACGTGCATGCACATGTATGTGTGTGACTCCGTGCTGACCTGTCCTTGTTTTAGCCCCTAAACTGAGCGCCAGACAGGGTAACAACAAGTAGCATCTTTTAACGTCTTGGTATGACGCGGCCAGGGATGGAACCCCAGACCTTTCGCTCTCCGTGCGGACGCTCTACCTCTAGACCACAGAGGCAGTCTCCATCGGAAGAGAAAAGCAATCCAGGATAAAGACGGTTTTGTCATTCTCCACGCGATCAAGACAGCTGCCCTTCAGACGACTATTTGATACCATAAATTCTAGCAGCAGTCATGTAAGGGAACGTTGCTGAATAAGCTTAAAATAGTCTGTAGGTGAGCCACAGGACCTATACTCGATAGCCTTTGATTTCCAACTGGTTTGAAACCCCAGAAACTGTCAAGCTTTTTATAAACTGCTGTTCCCTAATCAGTGCATCTTCCCAAGGCAAGGGCTTCAACTGACTACGAAAGTCCAGGTTCCGAGGCAAGGACGTTAACTGACTATAGAATTCCAGTTTCCACCCTTGCCGAAGGCTGGAATTCCGGAGATACATTTTGGCTGGACTAACGAGTCTATGCATAGTCCAATCAAAATCGCAAAACGATCTCGACACCAAGTTCGTAAACAACATGGATTTCAACTGCATATTTCGGTCGACTGAAGAATTTGCCAAGCATGTGTACCGCCAACTGGACGTCTTCATATATTTTGCAAATCTCATGTGATCTGATGCACTTCGCGAGGTAAGGCCCGGTTTTTTTTACAATATAGAACTTGATTATCGATCAGATTGTTTTTGACTGGGCGCCGCCATTTTGTTTGAAGCAGTTGCAAGTGATATGGTAGGTAGAATATGATTGGTCAATAGGAGGCACATCGAAGGGACCTAACTCGTAATAGCCGCTGATGGAGCCACGATCGAGCCTGGAAATTCCAGCCTAGTTCGGCAAGGGTGGAAATTGGACTATTATGGTCAGTAAACGCCCTTGCCACGGGAAGATGAAATCAGTGATGAACAGTATGTATTTGGTTTGTCCAAGACCCAGAGCGGAGGTCTACCATCTACAGTGGGGAGTGAGGTCGCTGCTGCCCTGTAGTAGAGACAGTTAGGTAATACTATCAGGGTCACTTTATATAGTATGGGGTAGTAGCTTAGTCTTGTGGTTAAAGCATTCGCTCGTCACTCCAAAGGCCAAGATCCATTTCCCACTTGGGCACAATATGTATGTCATTTCTGCAGTCTCCCGATGTTATATTGCTAGAATATTGTTACAAACATCGTAAGACATACTCACCCCTTGAAGGAACAGTGTGGAACCCTTGAAGACATTTATGTAAAACATTTATATATAATTTCCAAGGACAACTACATCAAAGGCCGAGATCCATTCCACAATATGTAAATGTCATTTTCATTAAATTCAAGGACGCCAACATCCATATATAAACTCATTGTTATGTGAAAGTGTTAATCAGTGCCTTCAACAGTGTTCATGGTTCTCGAGGCATCATTTGATCTACACACGTTTGTACAGGTAAAGAGGCTGGTTCTTCCCTTCAGACAGTGTGTAATAGCCATCTCCATTGGGAGTCCAGGCAACAGATTCTCCACGTGGCTCAGGATGGTAGGGTAATTTTGCAGGTGCGTTCTTTACAGCAGACACATAATCGCCGTCAGGCACCGCCCAATAGTACACTGCATCACGGGCCTTGATCAACATCTCTTTGCCGTCGGGGGAGATGTCACAGCCGTTGGGGTCGTTGTGGGTGGAGGTGATGGGGACGCGCTCGGAGGGACCTGCATCCACGGTGGTACCCCCCCAGCCGAAGGATGGAAGTTTGGCAATGAGGCCACGTCCTCCATGGACCTTGGACACCACGTAGGTGTTTCCGGCTGGGTCAACCATCACACACTCGCAGTCCTGCTCTGCCCATCTGTAATATATAATCGATGGGTAACGCATTTTTAACATAAATAAAAGCGAGAAAAACATTTCCATAGTCGCAAGAAATGTTGCACCAAAAACATACATGTCATTGTATTCCAATTTCGTGGATCGATGCTCATGATGTCAATCACTGGATTGTCTGGTCCAGACTCGATTATTTACAGACCGCCGTCATATAGCTGGAATATTGCTGAGTGCGGCAATTCTCGCACAACCTTAACTTTCCAGATCTTAGGAAAATGTGAGTCAGAAAAAAAACTCAGCATCCAGAGGGTTAAACAACAAACAAACAAAGATATACTTATCACCTGAGTCGGGGCGGTCGGGTAGCCTAGTGGTTAAAGCGTTCGCTCGTCACGCCGAAAACCCGGGTTCGATTCGCGACATGGGTACAATGTGTGAAGCCCATTTCTGGTGTCCCCCGCCATGATATTGCTGGAATATTGCTAAAAGCGGCGTAAAATCAAACTCACTCACTCACTCACTAATCACCTGAAGTGCAACTGGTCCAGGACATTGAGCGTCTGGTCCTTGATGACAGCCGGTTCCTTCACCCTGTAGATAATGTCCTTGGCGCCGTCGCCCGCGTGGTCCCCCGTCTCTGCGATGTAGATGCACGACCCCGCCCCAGGACACGGGCCCACCGCCAGGTCCTCCCAGTCGTAGTTGGCAATGTGAGCGATCTTCATTGTGGCCAGAAGCTTGCCTAGATTGAGAGGACACGTAGGGTTATAGTACAACGAGAGAGAGTGAGTGAGTGAGTTAGGTTTAACGCCGCTTTTAACAGTATTCCAGTTATATCGCGGCGTGTCAGCTTAATGTAGGAGGAAAGCCCGAAGTGATGCAGGTCTCAGACGTTTACCCCTTCGGTGAAACCCACGAGCACGGGTATAGTGCTGACAAACCTAGAAACATAATCGGGGCGAACCGGGATTCGAACCCACAATCATAGGTTTCTGGCGTGTCCAAGGGACGCAACTCTGCATAGCGAATCGCGGCGCCTTAGACGACTCGGCCACCTCAGCGAGAGAGAGAGAGAGAGAGAGAGAGAGAGAGAGAGAGAGAGAGAGAGAGAGATGGGAGATCGTTACTCCCATTCTTTCAAAAAGGCTTACAATAGTTAGTCGTTGTGCTGAGGTGATTGTTACTCCCTTTCTTTAAAATAGTCTGACAATTGTCACAGTGCTAAGGTGATCGTTACTCTCATTCTTTAACATAGGCTTACGCTAGTCGTTGGGCTAAGGTAATCATTTAACGATGTTACACCCATTCTTTAAAATAGGCTTACGAGAGACAGAGAGGTATTTGTGTCATTCACATACTACTTGCAAATGCAAATATTCAAATATGATATTGATCAAAACAATTAAATAATTATCATCTAAATTGACAAAAAACAATCTTCGGAGACAGAATAGAAGCGTTCAGCAAATACATACCTGAGTCAGCAGCTATTGCGAATATCCTACTGCTGTCCCCTTTGTCGTTCTGGGTGTACAGAACACCAGCGTGTTCCCTGCTGGCGGCGAGTCCAGACGCCTCGTCAACTTCATGGCTCCCAACTATTCCCATCTGTTGAGCAGAGCTAAATTGGGGAGTAACTGGAAAATAGGAAGAATAAAAGTATGTAACTCACTTTCACTTTCTTGCCGTGACAAATTGTATATTAGTTGATATGATGGACCGAGTGGTCAGGCTTGGTGATTGGTTGATTCATCGTCATTGTACCGAGACCGAGCTCATAATATCAATCACTGGATTGTCTGATCCAGACTCTGTTACTACGGGCCACCGTATTATACCTAGAATATCGCTGAGGGTGGGGTTAAAAAACAAACAACCAAAAGCTGTCAACGTGGTTGTTTGTTTGTTGTGGGAAAGCTCTTCCAGCTGTAAAAGGGCGTCCTGCAAAATGACCAAGCACGGGCCAGACAAACCAGTGATTGATATTATGAGTTACCTCCCGCGCCGTCGGGTGCGCTGACACCCAGTCAATCAAGACACCCAGACATGCCACCTGGTCCTTTAGGTCTGGAGGAAGAAATCACTAACTGAAATACATTTTTTGTTGACGATTAGCTTTTACCAATAATATGTTAGCGTTAGAGTATTTAATTTCTTGATCATTAGTAGAATCTTTGAGTTTTCTTACAACCGCATTAGTCCTTTTCGTTTATTTAAGGTTTTCATTTAATTTATTTGTGTATACATTATGTATTTCTTAATAGAATGTTAATTAATAAAGTTTGTTCGAGAAATAAATTCATATAGCATTTTTTAAAACTATTGCTACAACCTGTCACCCCTACAATTGGAGATGTTATGTTCGATTTCCTAGAAATGACTTGTCTCGCTGATTTCCAAGACATTACTTGATGAGTATAAGCAGTGCACAACGGGTTGCAATGAAATTAAAACACATATCTTTGGACTCAGTTTGGAGTGCTATTATTTTGTCAACTTCTTTTTGAAAACCAATGTGTTTTGAACTAGGGAAAACTGTGTATTTCAACTTTGAACTTCAGTAATAATAATGGTTACAGTTATAACTACCTGTGACCCCTTTTCAGACTTTTCTGACATAGGGGAGTTTGTACCCAATACAATGACGCATTGCAAGAGGACATCGTTTTCAGAGAGCCCTTGTCGTCATTGACATATTACAGTAAAGTAGGTTTATAACGAACGCGCTTATACGGAACTGACGGATATAACGAACTCATTTTTGTCCCGACTATTTGCCATAGTTATGCTGTATATATGCTTATAACGAACTACGGTTATAACAAACTAAAGTTAGAGGTCCCGTTGAGTTCGTTTTAACCGTAGTTTACTGTATTTCTAAAAAAGCTCGGTTCCAAATTAACATAAGAGTTCTTTTCTCTACAGTGGGGGTACATCAAATTTCAAAACACAGTAGGTTTATATCCTAATTAAATATGTTTCAGTGCACTTTTCTGTTGTTGAGCGGCTGTGGCGGACATCAGTAACTAGCTCTGAAAAATATGAAAGACTGACGACCTACCTGCTCTTGAAATGTGAACACATACTAGCAATACACAAATAGCATACATCTTTAGCGTTGAGACACCGACTGCCACGTAACTCTGACCGTGATGTGATCCTTTATATATATGCCCCTTATCGGGGACAATGTCACCCTTCACTGACAATAGATAAGTGTTCCACATACAGCTGAGCGGCCATCACCTTTGGCTTGGAGGCACCGTTGTTAACGCTGCCAGATTACAGGTAATCAATGTGGGTCAGATCTAAATGGAGGGCCACTTGAATAAACGTGACTTCTTTCAGCAATCCCTAGAACGTATATTTGTCGCATAGAGTAAATAACGTCAAAACCCTTTCCATATCCAATAGAAATCTCTGCAGTAAGCAGAGTTGATTGTACTATTTCGACTATAGCACGAACCTGTGTTTCGACAATAGCATGAGTGAGTGAGTGAGTGAGTTAATATTTAACGTCACATCGGCAGTATTTCAGCCATATCGTGACGAGAACTACATTAATAAGACATATATGGAGACGAAATAAAAACATGTCAACGATGCACAGTACAATAACTAGTATATCACAGTTTTGAATTAAAACTAGTTGAGAATATTAAAAGGCAGTAAGTATTAGAGAACAGCACAATATAAAAATGGGCTAGAGATCGTCAGTCACTGAAGGGTGTTTCGAGTATAGCATGAACCTGTGTTTATGAATCCTTATCAAATAGTAATGATACCAGGTGTTCGCGAAAAGATGAGCATGTCCTGCCCCACCGGTGGCACCCGTCACAAACACATGCAAAGGCAAAGAAATGTACTCTGGGTTCATGTACAAAAGGAATCAACTGAACAAAGGAATACATAATGCTTAAGAATACACTAACCTTCATGTGTGTGTGAGCAATGACGAGGTCGTGGTCGTGGTCGTGGTCGAAGACGTGTGTGTGTTGAAGGGGGTAGGGTGTTTGTAGAGTGACGCGCGCGTGTGTGTGCGCGCGCGTTTGTGTTGATAGTTGGCGCGTGTGTTTTGGGGGCAGTGGGGGTGGGAGTTCCGTTGGTAGTAGGGGGCGAGGCCTTACCCCCGCACTCTCATCTGGTTTGTTATAACCGTAGTGAGGCACGGGTGGCCCAGTCGTCTAAGGCGCCGTGATTCGCCGTGTAGAGTTGCGTCCCTTGGGCATGCCAGAAACCTATGATTGTGGGTTCAAATCCCGGTTCGCCCCGATTATGTTTCTAGGTTTGTCAGCACCATACCCGTGCTCGTTGGTTTCACCGAAGTGGTATACGTCTGAGACCTGCATCACTTCGGGCTTTTCTCCGCGACACGCCGCGATATAACTGGAATACTGTTAAAAGCGACATTAAACCCAACTCACTCACTCACTCACTATAACCGTCGTTCACTGTACTGACGATGCGGATCGACCGATCGGACTCAAACATTACGGTGAATGGGTGATTTCATATTTAACCGACCCGTGAAGTTCCGGGTTAGAATAGGTCTTCAGCAACCCATGCTTGTCTTAAAAAGCGACTATACTTGTCTTAAGTGGCGTCTAACGGGATCGGAGGTCAACAACAAAAAAACATCTGCTAGAATATCTCATTTGCATATTTATCGAAGTTTATCGAAATTATTTATTGCGTCGATAACGCTATCCATTACACGATACAAAAACTATATTTTAGCTCTACAGGAAAACGGGTGCAGTTTCACTATCCCACGACGACAGTGCCCACGGCAGAGTACAGATAGATGGGTTTATAAAGTCCCTCGCCTACAGTGTAATAGCCGTCACCTTTGGTCGTCCATGCGACCGACTCTCCAAAAATCTCCTTCTGATCATAGGTCACTGTCGTAGCCTTGCCCGTCGCCGCCCCGACGTAGTCTCCGTCGGGGACGGAGTAGTAATAGATGTCGTCCCTGGCTTTGATGAGCATTGCCTTTCCGTCGAGGGAGATGTCGCACCCAAGAGGGTCGTAGTGAGCGGTGCTGGTTGAGAGTCGGGATGTGACGGTGAGGTCAGCGGGCTGGCCACCCCAGCCGAATGAGGGAAGCTTGGCCATAAGGCCTTGGCCACCCTGAACACGGGAGACAATGAAGGCGTTGCCGGCAGGATCGACCATCAGACACTCACTCTCTGGCTCGCCCCATCTGGACAGAGATTCACAAGGAATGGGTGAGTGTTGGGGTCAGTGGGTTGATGAGTGAGCGAGTTGTTGGTGTTTGAGTGGGTGAGTTTGATGGTTGAGTAGGAAGTGTTTGCGTGAGTGGGTTGATGAGGTTGGTTGGTTGGTTTGTTGTTTAACACCGCACTCAGCAATATTCCACCTATATGACGGCGGTCTGTAAATAATCGAGTCTGGACCAGACAATCCAGTGATTGATATCATAAGCATTGGGGTCGATGACATGCATCGACCAAGTCAGCGATCCTCACCACCCGATCCCGTTAGTCGCCTTTTACGACAAACATAGTCACATTTACGGCAAGCATGGGTTGCTGAAGACCTATTCTAGCCCGTATCTTCACGGGTTAAATAGGTTGATGAGTGAGCGAGTTGTTGGTGTTTGAGTGGGTGAGTTTGATGGTTGAGTAGTGAGCGTTTGCGTGAGTGTGTTGATGAGTGGGGCAATGGGTTTGTTTGTTTGTTGTTTAACGCCGCTTTCAACAATATTCCAGCTATATGACGGCGTTCTGTAAGTAATCGATCTGGACCAGACAATCCAGTTCTTGACATCATAAGCATCGATCCAATCAATTGGGATACGATGACATGCATCAACCAAGTCAGCGAGTCTGACCACCCGATCCCGTAATGAATATTTTGTGAATATATATAATAATCTTTCAGAATTCCATATGTACTTTAAATAGATCTGTTATAGTTTTCAGTTACACCGCTATTCAGTAATATGAATGTCTGAAATGTACGACCTTTTAAATGAGACATGGTTATTCATAAATACAAAACAAGCGTTAATAAAACGGAAGAACTCTATTTCTATCATATTCGCTGTCTTATTTTTATTTACGGGGCCGTTTTCGCCAAAGATAGGTGCAGGCCGTCCTCGCGGTACCAGCCAATGTGACCTTCCACATTGAGGTCAGCCGAGTGACGACACGTGTGTGGTTTACAGTGAAGCCGTGCAATATCACAAGTCAAAACACAAGGCATTATGTTTTGTTCGTTTGTTTGGTTTTAAACGCCGAACTCAGTAATACTCCAGCTATACAACGGCGGTCTGTAAATAATCGAGTCTGGACCAGACAATCCAGTGACTGACATCATGAACATCCCTTTTTAAACCCACCCCCAAACCCGATCCCAGAGCCATCACCACAACCAAACCCACGTCCACCCCTTCCCCCAACCCCACACCCGCGCCCACGCCCACGCCCACATTTGCACCCGATCCCAGAACCACCTCCACCCTCACCTACACTTACAACCCACATCGCTCTCACCCCACCAGAATATCACATTGTCCTTACATCGCGTCTACAAGATTTGTTTGTGTGTTGTTTAACGCCGCACTCAGCAATATTCAAGCTGTATGACGACGGTCTGTAAATAATCAAGTCTGGAACAGACAATCCAGTGATTGACATCATGAGCATCGATCCACGCAGTTGGGATACAATGACATGCATCAACCAAGTCCTGACCATCCGATCCCGTTAGTCGCCTCTTACCACAAGCAGAGTCGCCTTTTACGTCAAGCATGGGTTGCTGAAGACCTATACTACCCCGGATCTCCCGAGTCTCGCGTCTACCAGAAGGAACTGATCACCTGTACTGCAGCTTGTCCAGGTAAGCTATGGCTTTATCCTCCAATGTAGCTGGCTCCCTCACCCTGTAGACGGTGTTCTGTGAAATGCCGTTGTGGCTGCCGATGTCCCCAATATAGATGCAGGAGCCGGAGTCGGGACAGGGACCCACGGCGATGTCCTCCCAATCCCAGTTGGTCGCACCCCTGATCGTCAGGGTGGCTTTAAGAACACCTGTCAGAAAGTCCGGCAAATCGAGTTAGAATTCAAGATTTATAAGACAGTGGAAATTGAGTCAAATGTTTATCTTTATGTATTTCGTACAAACTGAAGACAATATCAGTGAGGCGTACTGAAAGTTATATTTATTTTGGTTTGTTTAACGCCGCACTCAGCAATATTCCAGCTATACGACAACCAGTCCAGTGATTGACATCATGAGCATTGATCCACTCAATTGGGATACGATGACATGCATCAACCAAGTTAGCGAGCCTGACCACCCGATCCCGTTAGTCGCCTCTTACGACAAGCATAGTCGCATTTTACGGCAAGCATGGGTTGCTGAAGACCTATTCTACCCCGTTCACGGATATGTACTGGAAGTAGATCGGGTGACATTACATAATATTTCATATGACTGAAATATCGTTTATTTTTATATTAATGCTTTGACGGTAAAGTAATGAAATACAAAATTAAAGCTAAATGCCTCGATTAAAAACTTGTAGAAGAGGTGTTAAAAGAGCCCTTTCGGTCCACCGGAAATAACTAATAAAACGTATATACCCAATGGTTTCGAACACTGGTATGGTGCCAGTGAACCAAAAATCGTTATTAGGGATTCGAACCAATGATCACTAGATTTGTGGCATAAGCCGTGCCATATTAAAACCATAAAAAGGGTATTATCAAAACGAACTATTTGCGGAAGGATCAGTCGTTATTCAGTTTACTGTGAATCGTGTAATATCCCTACGACCTTGCTGCACGAGGTATTCGGGAGATAACGGAATAAGCCGAGTAGACACGAGTGAGGTTGATGCTGACCTGTGTTTGCGTCGATGGCATACACCTTGTTCTCAACGGTGCTACTGGTGTGATCGTTGATTCCATACAAAATCCCATCATGAATCCGACTGGCGGCCAATCCAGAAATTTCGTCCAACGCAGCGCTCTGAAGACTGGACACTCTGATTGCGTCGTTGAAAGTCGGCACTGCCGCTTGATTGACAAAAACAACAGTGAGTGAGTGGGTATGGTTTTACGCCGCTTTCAACAATATTCCAGCAATATCACGACGGGGGACACCAGAAATTGGCTTCACACATTGTACCCATGTCGGAAATCGAAACCGGGTCTTTGGCGTGACGAGCGAACGCTTTAACAATTAGGCTACCCGACCGCCCCTGTGGAAGGAAACGATGAGAGCGATGACACACAGTCATACATTCTAACAACTCGTTTCTCGGCTCTTACAAGCAAGTGATACAAGGCCTATTTTGTCCTGTTTCATCCAAGGGGCCGCTATTTTACTAAGTATACTATATCCTACCTGAAAGGTGTGCTATCGCCAGCACTACAGCTGTCAAGTACAACATGTTTCCTCTATCTGAAAATTAAACTCACTCGTGACAGACTCGGAATTTCAAACATTCGTGTCCACTCGGCAATTCCACTTGTTCACTGGGGGTTGCGCAGGTTATGATGTCTTGAAGACAATTCTATTTTCAGCGATGTCTGTGTGAGCGAGTGAGAGTGAGTGTGTGTTTGAGTGAGTGAGTGATTGAGTGACTATAATGTACCATCATCAGGCAAAAATGAGACAAGTTTTTATCTGAGGTAAAAATATATTTTAGTAAAGAGAACGCGGCCATACATGGAGTTGATTAAATGTGTTCATTCCGGTTGAGGGGCGGTCGGATAGCCTAGTGGTTAAAGCGTTCGCTCGTCACGCCGACGATCCGGGTTCGAATCCCGACATGGGTACAATGTGTGAAGCCAATTTCTGGTGTCCCCCGCCGTGATATTGCTGGAATAGTGCTAAAAGCGGCGTAAAACCAAACTCACTCACTCACTCACTCATTCCGGTTGATATCCATATGTAAGGATAAGAATTTATGGATGAACAACTTCTTTTTTACACTTAAGAGCGACGTTTCGGTGTAGGTTCTAACACCGTTATCAAGCAAGTGATATACAGAGTGTGATTGGCAAGTATATATACAGGTAGGAGGCAGTGTTTATACAGAAGAGTAGAGTAGATATCAGATGTAGTTATACTCGAGTGGAGAAGCCTGTTATGTACACACAAGGGTAGTAACGATAGTTATCGGTGAAGTCAGTGACATAAACAAAGAACTAAGCCAGTCATATAAACAACAGGATTATGGCTGATTGGGGTCTTTGATGAGTTGATGGTACGCCGGGGATATGTAATAGCCTTGGTCACGGTTGATTGACGGCTGGAGTCTTTTGATGTTGATGGCTTCTTGTAGTTTCCTGATCTTGAAGTCTTTGAGGTTGGTGGCGAGGGTTGTGCCTCTCTCCCACTGGATGCTGTGGCTTGGGTTGTCACGGATGTGGTCTGATAGAGCTGATTTAGGGTCATCTTTGGAGACTGAGCTTTGATGTTCTTTGATTCGGGTTTTGAGGGGCCTAGATGTTTCTCCTATGTAAGCTTGTCCACAACTGCACGGAATGTGGTACACTGCTCCTGATGGTTCTATCTTGTGGCTGGATGATGGTTTCCCTGTGGCTTTTATTGTTCTGAATGATATGACTTCTCTTGAAATCTACATCAATGTTGGCCTGTTTCTTTGAGAGTCTCCAGCCACAAGCTAGAACCATCAGGAGCAAGAACAATAAGTTGTTCATCCATAAATTCTTTTCCTTACTTAGTACTCCAACTTCTAAACGCCCATCAAAGAAGTGATATCCATATGATCTATAGAGGTTTGATTAGCCGAGTTGGTGGAGAATCAGATCTCCAGGGCCCACTTGCACAAAACGATCTTAGCGCTAAGACTATCGTAAGCCTATGTTAAAGTATGGGAGTTACGATCATCTTAGCGCTAAGATCGCTTTGTGCAAGTGGGCCCTGATCTCCTTTGTTATTTATTTTGTTGCGTTTTCATTATGTCTCAGTAAGTATTAGTGTTGAGGATGGATATAAGATGTGCATGCTTTACTAATTAAAAGGTTCTTTTGGTCGGGATCGAACACACAAAACTGTTCTCTTCAGTGTGCACGACACATTTAGTTTAAGTCTTTAGAGTAACTTCCCTTTATGAAATTGATCCTGGCTGACAAAACCAAGTTGAAAACGTATAGATCTTTCTGGGGTGAAGTGAAACTGATCCATGAATTTACATTACTTCCAAATGTGAAGTATATTTACAAGGTAGGTATCATTAGGTATATATGACTACCAACACACGTGTTATTGAGCAGACCAACGCAGAACTGCGTTTCGTTCTTTGTTTCATAGGCATTACTTAAAAGTTGACGGATGACAAGGTAGACACAATAATTATGGCATTTTACAGTATTAAAGAAGTTGTTATCCATAAAATTGTGTCTGCGTATCATTCATTGTAAAGACTGCCGCTATAAATTTGCCCGATGTGGCGCTATAAGTATTTATTTATTTTAAACTTGCTTTCTTGTAACGACGTGTTAATGATCCTACATTTCCCTACAGTTCAACACTTAGTGCGTGCGATCTTGTAGATTTGGGCTGTAATTCATCTCTCACAAGATCGCAGATAGTGAGTACATTTTACCACGTGGGGTGGACAGAAGCAAAGGTTCAAAGTCGGGCGAACCTGGGCTTGCATTCAGCTGTCCACGGATCCTAGCGTAGGTAGGGGACGCAACTCTTCAAGTGATGATGTAGCAGACACAACACAACGACAGTTTGAAGTAAAACAAAGAACAATCAATCACGCTGAAGCTTTATTTCATGTTTATTGCACAGTCAGAGTTAACAGGGTATTAAACATACAGAGACCCGTGAAGATCCGGGGTAGAATAGGTCTTCAGCATCCAACGTTTGCCATAAAAGGTGACTATGCTTGTCGTAAAAGGCGACTAACGGGATCGGGTCTGGCTCGCTGACTTGGTTGATCCCATTACGTGGATCGATGCTCATGATGTCAATCACTGGATTTTCTGGCCCAGACTCGATTTATTTACACACCGCCGTCATATAGCTGGAATATTGCTGAGTTCGGCGTTAAACAACAAACAAACAAAACGAATACACGGACCATCAGTGAGGATTGAAATATGTTTGAGTGAAGGGAATTTCAACATTTGTTTTGCTTCTTTGTTTGTTTATTTGTTTGTTATTTAAGGCCGCACTCGACACTAGTCCAGCTGTGAAACGGTGGTCTGTAAATGATCAAGTCCGAACCGGACAATCCATTGATTGACATCATGAGCATCGATACACAATTTGGATAATGTCAACCAAGGCAGCGAGACTGACCATCCGATCCAGGTAGTCGCCTCTTACGACAATTAAGCTATATTATTACTATGTTCTTACCGGAATCCCTATGGGTCCATCTGATATAAATGTTCTGACAAAGACATTTGCCATTTGACAGACAACATGGGATATTGAACCGATTTCAGACTGAATACGTCAAGTGAGAGAAGGATCCAAGAAACCTCTGAACACTTATAGACTTGATATATCGAATGGTTTCTAATCGAATGCAAACCATTGACTGATAGCATGAACGACAGGGTAGTTACAACGATGATACAGTACCAGCAACAGTGACAGCGTCTGATCACTCGATTCGCAGGTTAGTAGAATCTCACGACAAGCACAAGCACGAAGTCATGGGAACAAACACTTTATTAAACCAAACAAGAAAGTCACACACATCAAATTCGGTTTGCATTCTATATAAGTTACGCATAGAGCTTCTGCAGACATCATATAATCGAGCTACATCCATTTACAATGTACGACGACCGATCAGTAGATCGAGGGTCCTCATGAGCGTGACGCACCCGACCACTTTCGCAACAAAATGATAAGCTTGGTGAAATGAAGTCACTAAACTTCCTGTAAACTATCTGGACGGATATCTAGACTTACTAGGGATGATCCGGTTGTGCCATCAGTGTCCCCTTCGAAGGGTATTTTGTGGCACTGTTTCGGGAGTTGTTTGTTCGCGACTGCACGACCAGATCACTCAAAGTGAACAGTTCCGATACAAATCATTCGAAAACTCCGTAGAAGTGTGCCTGATGTCTGATTATGTGGCCCAAAACATCCCAAATGAGAACAATAACATTCCCCATCTCTAGCGTAAAACGCTGTGAGAAGATCACGGTTGTCTTTCCTTATTCCGGTGATGACCTTGCCATTCTCTCGAAGTTGTCACTGACATGCAAGCATACTTGAGTTTCACGTCTTCAGTATTTATAGGGTGGTACAGTTAACATGAATGTCTTGGCGAACACTCTGATTTCCCTCTTCCAAAATGGTACGGACAGGATATAAATTCAGCTGATTGATCAAGGAAATCGAACCACTTTGATTGCACAGCGAGTGACCGGCTGATATTCAAAGCGCGGCGCTAATGTGAATTTTAAAATTTTCTTGTAGGTGTCCTGCGTACTAACAACAATGCGCTTGAATTACCAAAAGTTGAAGAAATTCTTCAAAACAGATCTTGAGCGTCGGTGCTGTTATGTTTGCAAACACAACAGCAAGAGCATTTTGTTAATGCGAATGCATAGAAATGTCAACAATGCTCATATTTGGGCATATATCAATATTCATGCGAAATCAGATTTTGCAACCGGTTTAAGTTTGGTCTGTCAACGAACGAAAGTTGTTATGTATTTACACTTAAATATATATTTATTATTATTATTTAACGTGGGTAATAAATAAAATACCAGACTCATTCTCGATTAATAAATACCATTTTTACAAAACTCGTGAATTTCGTATGGTATTTTCTATGGTTTTCGCTCGGTCAGATACCATAGAAAGTCAACTCGTTTCGTAAAAATGGTCTCTAACGAGAATGAGTTTATTGTTCTCTATTTATGAACACAGTAACAAATAAAGCAACAAAAATGTCATTCCTTTCTAAGGCCGCTGGCTTAGACTTTCTCCTCCGCAACGTCCATGTCGCCCATGTCGATGACGTCGTAGATGTTGACGTCAAAGTTGCTGAGCTGAACATACTCGGCCTCCTCCTCCAGGTGCCCCTCGATGGTGTCCGCCAGGTCGGAGAAGGTGGGCCTGTCCCCGGGGTGGGGCCGCCAGCACTGTGTCATCAGCTTGTACCTATGGGTAAGGGAATTACAGAACATGGGTGCCAGGCAGTCATGTCCATGGCAATCGTGACATCATCATCATCATCATCATCATCATCTCGGCTCGGAGAATGTGAAGACTTCCCAAAACTGCAAACTTCTGCATTACCCAGATTGTTAGAAGGGCTGTATTCCTGGTAGCAAACCCAGGTACTCTCCAAATGTCAGTCAACAGATTGGGAGGTACTAAATCTAAGGCACCGAGAACAATGGGGAGTCGGACAACTCGGATCATCATCATCATCATCATCAATCATCATCATCATCATCGTCGTCATCAATCATCATCATCATCATCATCAATCATCATCATCAATCACCATCATCATCATAATCATCATCAATCATCATCATCAATCATCATCAATCATCATCATCATCGTCGTCGTCGTCGTCATCAATCATCATCATCAATCATCATCATCAATCATCATCATCAATCATCATCATCATCAATCATCATCATCAATCATCATCATCGTCGTCATCAATCATCATCATCAATCATCATCATCATCAATCATCATCATCAATCATCATCATCAATCATCATCATCATCAATCATCATCATCAATCACCAACATCATCATCATCATCATCAATCATCATCATCATCAATCATCATCATCAATCACCATCATCATCATCAACATCATCAATCATCATCATCATCGTCATCACCAATCATCATCATCATCATCAATCACCATCATCATCATCAATCATCATCATCATCAATCATCATCATCGTCATCACCCATCATCATCATCATCAATCATCATCATCATCATTATTGGACTCACACGTGGTCCGAGCAGCAGTCCGGCTTCTCCAGCCTCCCCCCTTCCTTGACCGACGTCATCACCTGTCGGGCACTCTGTCCGGAGTAAGGACTGGCCCCTAGTGAGGGACAAGACACACAGTATACTACCCCCGGGCTCGTCTCTCTCTCCCTTTTTCCACAAGATGGTTTACGATTTTTTCTCTCTCAAAACCTTTGGTCGGTGGTCAAAGTGAAAATAAAGATTAAATTAGACTATTCGATTCTATTTGTTGTTCCGGTAAGAATGACTTTGACTTTGAATGAGTGAGGTAAGCACATGTGGTCAAATGACCTTCCTTGAAATGTGCCTCGGTTCACCCAGCAGTTAATGGGTACCCGGTAAGATGAGATGGTAATGTGACTGTTAACCTTCAAACGCCTCACAGGCAGCTGGGGTGTATGCTCCCAAGGGAACTATATAAGTATTTATTTATTTCAAACTTGCTTTCTTGTAACGACGTATTAATTACCAAACATTTACCTACAGTTCGATCAACACTTAGTGCGTGCGATCTTGCAGATTTGGGCTGTAATTCATCTCTCAAAAGATCGCAGATAGTGAGTGAGTACATTTTACCACGTGGGGTGAACAGAAGCAAAGGTTCAAAGTCGGGCGAACCTGGGCTTGCATTCAGCTGTCCACGGATCCTAGCGTAGGTAGGGGACGCAACTCTTCAAGTGATGATGTAGCAGACACAACACAACGACAGTTTGAAGTAAAACAAAGAACAATCAATCACGCTGAAGCTTTATTTCATGTTTATTGCACAGTCAGAGTTAACAGGGTATTAAACATACAGAGACCCGTGAAGATCCGGGGTAGAATAGGTCTTCAGCATCCAATGTTTGCCGTAAAAGGTGACTATGCTTGTCGTAAAAGGCGACTAACGGGATCGGGTCAGGCTCGCTGACTTGGTTGATCCCATTACGTGGATCAAAGCTCATGATGTCAATCACTGGATTTTCTGGCCCAGACTCGATTTATTTACACACCGCCGTCATATACCTGGAATATTGCTTAGTTCGGCATTAAACAACAAACAAACAAAACGAATACACGGACCATCAGTGAGGATTGAAATATGTTTGAGTGAAGGGAATTTCAACATTGGTTTTGCTTCTTTGTTTGTTTATTTGTTTGTTGTTTAAAGCCGCACTCGGCAATAGTCCAGCTGTGAAACGGTGGTCTGTAAATGATCAAGTCCGAACCGGACAATCCATTGATTGACATCATGAGCATCGACATACAATTTGTTTAACGTCAACCAAGGCAGCGAGACTGACCATCCGATCCAGGTAGTCGCCTCTTACGACAATTAAGCTATATTACTATGTTCTTACCGGAATTCCCATGGGTCCATCTGATATAAATGTTCTGACAAAGACATTTGCCATTTGACAGACAACATGGGATATTGAGCCGATTTCAGACTGAATACGTCAAGTGAGAGAAGGATCCAAGAAACATCTAAACAATAATAGACTTGATATATCGAATGGTTTCTAATCGAATGCAAACCAGTGACTGATGGCATGAACGACAGGGTAGTTACAACGATGATACAGTACCAGCAAGTCACAGCGTCTGACCACTCGATTCGCAGGTTAGTAGAATCTCACGACAAGCACAGAGTCCTGGGATCAAACACTTTATTAAACCAAACAAGAGAGTCACACGCATCAAATTCGGTTTGCATTCTATATAAGTTATGCATAGAGCTTCTGCAGACATCATATAATCGAGCTACATCCATTTACAATGTACGACGACCGATCAGTAGATCGAGGGTCCTCATGAGCGTGACGCACCCGACCACTTTCGCAACAAAATGATAAGCTTGGTGAAATGAAGTCACTAAACTTCCTGTAAACTATCTGGACGGATATCTAGACTTACTAGGGATGATCCGGCTGTGCCATCAGTGTCCCCTTCGAAGCGTATTTTGTGGCACTGTTTCGGGAGTTGTTTGTTCGCGACTGCACGACCAGATCACTCAAAGTGAACATTTCCGATACAAATCATTCGAAAACTCCGTAGAAGTGTGCCTGATGTCTGATTATGTGGCCCAAAACATCCCAAATGAGAACAATAACATTCCCTATCTCCAGCTAAAGCGCTGTGAGAAGATCACGGTTGTCTTTCCTTATTCCGGTGATGACCTTGCCATTCTCTCGAAGTTGTCACTGACATGCAAGCATACTTGAGTTTCACGTCTTCAGTATATATAGGGTGGTACAGTTAACATGAATGTCTTGGCGAACACTCTGATTTCCCTCTTCCAAAATGGTACGGACAGGATATAAATTCAGCTGATTGATCAAGGAAATCGAACCACTTTGATTGCACAGCGAGTGACCGGCTGATATTCAAAGCGCGGCGCTAATGTGAATTTTAAAATTTTCTTGTAGGTGTCCTGCGTACTAACAACAATGCGCTTGAATTACCAAAAGTTGAAGAAATTCTTCAAAACAGATCTTGAGCGTCGGTGCTGTTATGTTTGCAAACACAACAGCAAGAGCATTTTGTTAATGCGAATGCATAGAAATGTCAACGATGCTCATATTTGGGCATATATCAATATTCATGCGCGACCAGATTTTGCAACCGGTTTAAGTTTGGTCTGTCAACGAACGAAAGTTGTTATGTATTTACACTTAAATATATATTTATTACTATTATTTAACGTGGGTAATAAATAAAATACCAGACTCATTCTCGATTAATAAATACCATTTTTACAAAACTCGTGAATTTCGTATGGTATTTTCTATGGTTTTCGCTCGGTCAGATACCATAGAAAGTCAACTCGTTTCGTAAAAATGGTCTCTAACGAGAATGAGTTTATTGTTCTCTATTTATGAACACAGTAACAAATAAAGCAACAAAAATGTCATTCTTTTCTAAGGCCGCTGGCTTAGACTTTCTCCTCCGCAACGTCCATGTCGCCCATGTCGATGACGTCGTAGATGTTGACGTCAAAGTTGCTGAGCTGAACATACTCGGCCTCCTCCTCCAGGTGCCCCTCGATGGTGTCCGCCAGGTCTGAGAAGGTGGACCTGTCCCCGGGGTGGGGCCGCCAGCACTGTGTCATCAGCTTGTACCTATGGGTAAGGGAATTACAGAACATGGGTACCAGGCAGTCATGTCCATGGCAATCGTGTCATCATCATCGTCGTCATCATCATCATCATCATCATCATCTCGGAGAATGTGAAGACTTCCCAATACTGCAAACTTCTGCATTACCCAGATTGTTAGAAGGCCTGTATTCCTGGTAGCAAACCCAGGTACACTCCAAATGTCAGTCAACAGATTGGGAGGTATTAAATCTAAGGCACCGAGAACAATGGGGAGTCGGACAACTCGGATCATCATCATCATCATCATCATCATCAATCATAATCATCAATCATCATCATCAACATCATCAATCATCATCAATCATAATCATCATCATCATCAATCATCATCAATCATCATCATTATCAATCATCATCAATCATCATCATCAATCACCATCATCATCATCAACATCACCAATCATCATCACCAATCATCATCAATCATCGTCATCATCGTCATCATCAATCATCATCATCAATCATCATCAATCATCATCATCATCATTATTGGACTCACACGTGGTCCGAGCAGCAGTCCGGCTTCTCCAGCCTCCTCCCTTCCTTGACCGACGTCATCACTTGCCGGGCACTCTGTCCGGAGTAAGGACTGGCCCCTAGTGAGGGACAAGACACACAGTATACTACCCCCGGGCTCGTCTCCCTCTCCCTTTTTCCACAAGATGGTTTACGATTTTTTCTCTCTCAAAACCTTTGGTCGTTGGTCAAAGTGAAAATATAGATTAAATTAGACTATTCGATTCTATTTGTTGTTCCGGTAAGAATGACTTTGACTTTGAATGAGTTAGGTAAGCACATTTGGTCAAATGACCTTGCTCGAAATGTGCCTCGGTTGACCCAGCAGTTAATGGGTACCCGGTAAGATGAGATGGTAATGTGACTGTTAACCTTCAAACGCCTCCCAGGCAGCTGGGGTGTATGCTCCCAAGGGAACTGAGAATGAGTGAGTGAGTGAGTATGGTTTTACGCCGCTTTTAGCAATATTCCAGCAATATCACGGCGGGGTACACCAGAAATGGGCTTCGCACATTGTACCCATGTCGGGAATCGAACCCGGGTCTTCGGCGTGACGAGCGAATGGTTAACCACTGGGCTACCTGGCCGCTCCGAACTGAGAATGAAAATCGAGAGCACACTGATCAATTGACCGGGGCAATAATGTAGCCCTTAGAGCACGCTTTTGGGCATGGATTTGGCGCGTTATAAGTATGCACATTATTATTATTATCATCATCATCTTCATCATCATTATTATTATTATTTTTATTATTATTACATTATTATTTTAAGCCGCTTTTAGCAATAATCCAGCAATATCATGGCGGGGGACACCAGAAATAGGCATCACACATTGTACCCATGTGGGAATCGAACCTGCATCTTCGGTGGGACGAGCTAAGGCTTTAACCACTAGGCTACCCCCCCACCAAGTTTCTGTAAGCACACACTCGTCACGATATGGCTGAAATATTGCCGATGTGACGTAAAGCATTACCTCACTCACTCACTCTGTAAGCACACAGGGTCAGTAGGATAAGAAAACGAACCATAATCCCTATTCACCCCTTGGTATTGTTTTAAAGTGTGACATGAATATTAATTGTGTCATAGCTTTTATATTGGAACAAAGACTGTTGAGTAGGGGTGAAATGGGGGTTAATGTCGCGTCCAAGATTATCGCACTTATATAGCGACGTGTGTGAGTGTGTGTGTGTGTGTGTGTGTGTGTGTGGCTGCTTGTACTAGTCCGGACTGATGCCGATTTATAGTGCTAGCTGACTGAGATACCATACCGCAGTTTAACATGAATACCCCACTCAGACACAGTACACTGACTCCGAGGACTCACCCAGTGTGACAAGCTCCCAGAGAAGGACCCCGTAGGACCACACGTCGGACTTGAGAGTGTAAAGCCCGTCTGTCAGAGACTCGGGGGACATCCAGCGTATTGGGAGGGGACCCTGAAAGGCATAGAAATAAGTAGCACCTCGTAAAAAATGTTTTCGACAAAATGGAGGTACAATAGTATTTTGGTGCCTCTTGGGGACTCCGGGTTAGAATAGTTGCCAGGGCTCACATGCACAAAGCGACCTTAGCGCTAATATGATCGTAACTCCCATACTCATTATTATGTCATTGATATTTTCTGTTGATATTTCGGGTAAAAATGAATTTGTAGCAAAGGTTCACACCACTGTGTCAAACGGCCTGTACACTGAGGACGTGGAAACCCCTTTCTGCGGCAACCTGCCGATTCTTCATCACCTGGGTGTATCCCCGAAGGCACCGATTACGCTCGGCAATTTTATCAAATTCACGCATAAAGTGCCACTAGGACGCCGTGTTTTGGAGTTGGACATTGTCCATCACACCGCCTTGTGCAGACACAGTTCTGGGAAAAGACGCGAGAAAAGAAAGGAAGCGAACAACGAAATATGATTGGCAATGACGTTTTGAACTATATTGTTTTATAAAGATCTTTTAATCTCGGATGAAATTTTATTTGTTTTAGATCTGTAACAAAACACACACCAATACATTACAAGGAATTGAACAAACTGTGTCACTATAGTTTCATCAATCCAGAATGCGTTTTGGGGTACTTAAAGACAAGGTCAAAGTTCAAAGGAAATAATAAATTTAAACGTTCCAAATACAGTAAACTACGGTTATAACGAACTCAAAGGGACCCCTTATTTTAATTCGTAATAACCGTAGTTCGTTATAAGCATGCATATATACAGCTTATATAACAAATGCCCGGGACTTAAAAATAAGTTTGTTATATCGGTCAGTTCGTTATAAGCGTGTTCGTCATAAACGTAGTTTACATGTATCATAGAAAAATGGAACATCTAGTGTGAGACAAACTACAAAGAATACATATATGGCAAATTATACTTCATCTAGAAAACAATCCAGCACGCCAGCAATGGCAATAAATTGGGTTCATTTTCAAAATGGCACCGCACTATGTATGAGTGAGTTGGGTTTAACGCCGCTATTAACAGTATTCCAGTTATATCGCGGCGTGTCAGCTTAATGTGGGAGGAAAGCCCGAAGTGATGCAGGTCTCAGACGTTTACCACTTCGGTGAAACCCACGAGCTAGGGTATAGTGCTGACAAACCTAGAAACAAAATCGGGCGAACCGGGATTCGAACCCACAATCATAGGTTTCTGGCTTGTCCAAGGGACGCAACTCTGCACAGCGAATCGCAGCGCCTTAGACGACTGGGCGCCCTGTGCCCCCTGCAGTATGTATTGTATATCCAAATTTGTAAGTGCCTACCATTGACGACACTTCGTATTCGTCACTCCCCTCCATGTCACGTGACAGACCAAAGTCGGAGATCTTGCAGACATTCCCTAGTCCCAGGAGAACATTCCTGGCAGCCAAATCTCTGTGAATTATCTGTCACAGAATCCCAGCATTTGTTCAGCATTAACCAGGGGGAGGTATTGGATAAAACTTTATCAAAACAACATACATTTGAATCCAGTAGAGCTGACATGAATAAAATATATCATTGATCGTCACAATATATTTCCCCCATATATTCTTTGGTTAATTCTTCATTTCATTATTTATTTATCTACTTCGTTATACGACAGTTTCTTTTTTAAGCTTTCTCGTGCAGGACATGTTTACCATTTCGTGAACACGCCATGTATTGATATACACGCCCGAAATTCATTTTACAGACGTTTGACGTCATTACACCTTCAATGCCATTTGGAAACCAAGTGTCATTTTGAGCGAGAATGTGTCAGCTTGGGAGGCCGTGTACTGCGCTTGTCATTTGAAATCCGACCAGTATGAATTGATTTCAAATTGTTTATAACCTTCAAAACTACAAGAAATTCATTCGGCCAAAAAATGTTAAATATACTGATTTTCTAAAAAGGGAACATTTATCAGCGCATATATTATGCGTCGCCACATATACACACATTATGCGTCGCCACATATACACACATACACATTATGCGTTGCTACATATACACACATTATGCGTCGCCACATATACACACATTATGCGTCGCCACATATACACACATTATGAGTAGCCACATTTTCACACATGATGCGTTGCTACATATACACACATTATGCGTCGCCACATATACACACATGATGCGTTGCTACATATACACACATTATGCGCCGCCACATACACACACATTATGCGTTGCTACATACACACACATTATGCGTTGCTACATATACACACATTATGCGTTGCTACATATAAACACATTATGCGTTGCTACATATACACACATTATGCGTTGCTACATATACACACATTAAGCGTTGCCACATATACACACAATATGCGTCGCGAAAATATACACACATTATGCGTCGCGAAAATATACACACATTATGCGTTGCTACATATACACATTATGCGTCGCGAAAATATACACACATTATGCGTTGTCACATATAAACACATTATGCGTTGCTACATATACACACATTATGCGTCGCCACATATACACACATGATGCGTTGCTACATATACACACATTATGCGCCGCCACATACACACACATTATGCGTTGCTACATACACACACATTACGCGTCGCCACATATACACACATTATGCGTTGCTACGTGTGCCATCCCTTTAGCTATCTGCAATGCAAAAGAGGACAAGTCACGTGATGACAAGAGGTTCATCTGGTCCAGAGCATCGTGTGCCTGCGTCTTCTCCTCGGTTTTCTGGCTTCCCTCTTCCTCCCTGTGCTCTCCTTCTTCTCCGCCCGACCCTTCGCTGGTTCCTTCCCCATCGCTCTTCTCCTTCTGGGGGCGCCTGTTCCTCAGAAACTGAAGGAGGTTTCCCCCGGGCACATATTCCATGATCAGCAACGTTGGCTCTGTGAGTGAGTGAGTGAGTGCACATACTCCATGATCAGCAAAGTTGAGTGAGTGAGTGAGTGAGTGAGTGAGTGAGTGAGTGAGGAACTGTAG